>NC_084614.1:80673482-80795982 GCF_033978795.1 Nerophis ophidion | reverse complement strand
TGCCGAAATGCCAGGACCCCAGCAGGATGTAGACGGACCCGAACGGAACCACGGCCACGCCCATGATGAGGTCGGCCACCGCCAGCGAGGTGATGAAAAGGTTGGTGACCGTCTGCAGCCGGCGGGAGCGCAAGATGGCGCTGATCACCAACACGTTACCTGGACACAAGCAGACCATCATTGCATTCATACCTCCATCATCCATCCATTAATTCATCATCAATCAATAAATGAGCACATTCATCTATTCATCCATACATCACTTCATTCATCGAGCAATTCATCAATTCATTAAAGGCCTACTGAAATGAGATGTTCTTATTTAAACGGGGATAGCAGCTCCATTCTATGTGTCATACTTCATCATTTCGCCATATTTTTGCTGAAAGGATTTAGTAGAGAACATCGATGATAAAATTTGCAACTTTTGGTCGCTAATAAAAAAGCCTTGCCTGTACCGGAAGTAGCAGACGATGTGCGCGTGACGTCACGGGTTGTGGAGCTCCTCACATCTGAACATTGTTTACAATCATGGCCACCAGCAGCGAGAGCGATTCGGACCGAGAAAGCGACGATTTCCCCATTAATTTGAGCGAGGATGAAAGATTCGTGGATGAGGAAAGTGAGAGTGAAGGACTAGAAGAAAAAAAACTAGACTGCAGAGCGATTCAGATGTTATTAGACAAATTTACTAGGATAATTCTGGAAAATCCCTTATCTGCTTATTGTGTTACTAGTGTTTTAGTGAGATTATATGCTACCTGAAAGTCGGAGGGGTGTGGCCACGGTTGTGGTGACCGCCAGTGTCTCCGGTGGGAGGAGGTAAGATAGTCCGCAGCTGCAGGAGGACGCAAGCTCCGCTTATGTCTACGGTAAGAGCCGATTTATTAGCACAATTTTCTCACCGAAACCTGCCGGTTGACATGTGGTCGGGAACCATGTTCGCTTGACCGCTCTGTTCCATAGTAAAGCTTCACCTTCGGGAATGTAAACAAGGAAACACCGGCTGTGTTTGTGTTGCTAAAGGCAGCCGCAATACACCGCTTCCCACCTACATCTTTCTTCTTTGACGTCTCCATTATTAATTGAACAAATTGCAAAAGATTCAGCAACACAGAAGTCCAGAATACTGTGTAATTATGCGATGAAAAGAGACGACTTTTAGCCAGGCTTTCCCCTGACAGTTTGTCTATGTTTTAGTTTTTTCCTCTGCATTTGTCTGTATTTAGTATCTGCTGTCTTTAGTTCCTGTCTAGTGCTCTTATTTTGTCAGCTTCCTGTCTTGTTCCCTGAGTGCTGTGTTCCTCCTCAGCTGCAGCTGATTGGCACCAGGCCACACCTGTTGCCAATCAGCCCGCTCCTATTTGTACCAGCTTTGTCTTGTGTCAGTTGCTGGATCGTTGTATGGTCGTTGCCACATATCACTCTTGTCGTGCTACTTGTCGTTTTGTTACAGCTACTACCTGTCATGCTACAATTTGTCCTGGTCGTCGTAGCGGTAAGCTGTTTCTGTTAGCATTAGTTATTTCCAGTTTTTCCGTTTGCTATCCACTAGCTTCCATGCTAAAGTTCCTTTTTGTTTTCTAGCTTCCAGTGCTAGCTCCCTTAGTTTGTTATTCCGCCCACGTGCGTGCTTTTTGTTTGTTCTTGTTTAGTTTTAATTAAATCATGTTTTAATATTGTATGCCTGCCTCCGTCTCTGCATCTTGGGGTTCAACGACAAATAACTCTGACAGTACCTGTACAACCTGAAGGTCAGAGGGGCGTGGCCACGGGTGTGGTGACCGCCAGTGTCTCCGAGGGAAGCCACGTTTCTCGACGAGGCGAAGGCAGCCGATGCTTCTTCCACGTTGGAAGCATCCGACGGTCGGGGGCGGTCGGTGGGAGGAGGCAAGAGAGTCTGCAGCTGCCTCTTTGACAGGTGAACGAGGAACGACGCAAGCTCCGCTCATGTCTACGGTAAGAGCCGACTTATTACCACCATTTTCTCACCGAAACCTGCCGGTTGACATGTGGTAGGGAACCATGTTCGCTTGACCGCTCTGTTCCATAGTAAAGCTTCATCGCCATCTTTCGGGAATGTAAACAAGGAAACACCGGCTGTGTTTGTGTTGCTAAAGGCGGCCGCAATACGCCGCTTCCCACCTACATCTTTCTTCTTTGACGTCTCCATTATTAATCGGACAAATTGCAAAAGATTCAGCAACACAGATGTCCAGAATACTGTGTAATGATGCAATACACCGCTTCCCACCTACATCTTTCTTCTTTGACGTCTCCATTATTAATCGAACAAATTGCAAAAGATTCAGCAACACAGACGTCCAGAATACTGTGTAATTATGCGATGAAAAGAGACTTTTAGCTGTAAAGGGTGCTGGACCAACATTTTTTCCACAATGTGTGACGTCACGCGTTATCAATCAATCCATCAATCAACTCATCATCAATGAAAAAAATCCATTGATCCATCAACCATCCATTCATCAAACAATAAATTAATTTATCCATACGTCATCCATCCATCCATTCATCCATCAATCAATACATCAGCCCATTCATCCATCTATCTATCCATTCATCAATCAGTCAATAAATCAATCACTTAATCCGTCAACTCATTCATCCTTCAATCAATAAACCCGTCCAATCATCCATGCATCCATTCATCTATCTTTATATCTTCCATTAATTTATTCATCATTAAAAAGATCAGTCCATTAATCACCAATAAATAATTCCATCAATCTATACATCTATCAATTCATCCATTAATCCAACAAGCAATCAATCCATTCATTAATCAATTCATCCATAAACATGTAAGCCAACAATTAATTCATCATCGATAAATAAATCCATCAATCTGTCCATCCATCCATTAATCAAACAGTACATTAATTCATCCATATGTCATTCATGCATTCATTCATCCATCAATCAATGCATCAGCCCATTCTTTCTATCTATCTATTCATCATTTCATTGATCATCAATCAGTCAGTAGATCAATCACTTAATTTATCCGTATCTCATCACTCATTCATCCTTCAAATAAATTCATCCATTCATCCATCCTTCAATCAATAAATCAGCCCATTCATCTTTGCATCCATTCATCCATTTGTCCATCAATGCATTCTTAAATCGATCAATTCATCTATATGTCTTCCATTAATTTATTCATCATTAATAAATCACCAATCAAAATTTCAACCAATCTATCCATTCATCAATTCATCCATTAATCCAACAATCAATCAATCCATTCTTTAATCAATTCATTCATAGACATGTAAGCCAGCAATTAATTCATCATTGATAAAATAAATCCATTGATCTTTTCATCCATCAATCCATTCATCAAACAATAAATTCATTTATCCATACATTATCTATCCATTCATTCATCCATCAATCAATACATCAGCCCATTCATCTATCTATCTATTCATCAATCCATTTATCATCAATCAGTCAATAAATCAATCGCTTAATTTATCCGCATCTCATCCATCAACTCATTCATCCTTCAATCAATAAATCAGTCCATTCATCTATGCATCCATTCATCCACCTTTCATCCATTTATCCATCAGTCCATTCCTCAATCAATTCATATATATGTATTTCATTAATGTATTCATCATTAATAAAACAGTCAATTGATCACCAATCAATAATTCCATCAATCAATACATCCATCCATTCATCAATTCATCCATTAATCCAACAACCAATCAATCCATTCATTAATCAATTCATCCATACACATGTAAGCCAACAAGTAATTCATCATCAATCCATTGATCTATCCTTCCATTCATCAAACAATCAATTCATTTATCCACACGTGATCTATCAATTCATTCATTCATCAATCAATACATTGATGGATTAGCTATCTATCCATTCATCGATACATTTATCAATAAGTCAAGAAATCGATTACTTTATCCACATATCTCATCCTTCAATCAATAAATCAGTCCATTCATCCATCCATCAATTCATTCATTCATCTATATATATATCATCCATCATTTCACACATCATTAATCAATAAGTCAATCCATCCATCCATTTTCTACCGCTTATTCCCTTTCGGGGTCGCGGGGGGCGCTGGCGCCTATCTCAGCTACAATCGGGCGGAAGGCAGGGTACACCCTGGACAAGTCGCCACCTCATCGCAGAATAAGTCAATCCATTTATCCTCAATCAATCCATCTATCCATTCACCAATCAATTCGTTCATCGTTCATCCAACCATCCATCGGTCAATCCATCCCTCAGTCTGTCCGTGCATCCATCCATCAATCAGTCCGTCCCTTCTTTTGTCCATTCATCCATCCTTCCGTCTGTCTGATTGTCCATCCATCCATTCATCCATTCATCCGTGTTAAAATAATTGTATCTAAGTAATCTCAAAACTTTGTGACCCTACCAAGAAGAAGGCTTGTAAAACTCCACTGTGTAGGATGGGAAGCAACATGGAGGTGTTCGGTTTCTTTCTTCCATTATAATCCACAGGAAGATTTTGTTTTGACCCGAGAACTACAAAGCGAAGAGGAAGCAAGACCTGTCTCCCCCCCCCCCCCCCCCCAGGCACCTCTTCTTTGAACTGTTTTACGACCTCTTCTTTGAACTGACCTTTTCTTTGAACTGTTTTGTAACCAAAGGCGATGGCTGTTTACGACCCCCTTCCCTTGGAAACAGCTGTTGCCATGTAATCAGGGAAAGTCCAAATAAAAGAGGAGGCATGCAATCCTTCGTCAGAGCGTGGAACACTCTACAAGGGTGCAGGTTTACGTGTTTCTCCTCATTGAGCTAAATTGAATTTTGTCTCTGTTTAATTCCTTGCTTCTTGTCTTGTTTAATAGATGTCATCAGTGTTTGAACCCCCACTCTCCCTTTAGAAACAACTGTTGCCATGTAATCAGGGAAAGTCTACATAAAAGAGGAGGCGTGCAATCATTCGTCAGAGCGTGGAACACTCTAAAAGGGTGCAGGTGTATGTGTTTCTCCTCATTGAGCTAAATTGAATTTTGTCTCTGTTTAATTCCTTGCTTCTTGTCTTGTTTAATAGTTGTCATCAGTGTTTGAACCCCCCTTCTCCCTTTAGAAACAACTGTTGCCATGTAATCAGGGAAAGTCTACATAAAAGAGGAGGCGTGCAAGCATTCGTCAGAGCGTGGAACACTCTACAAGGGTACAGGCGTATGTGTTTCTCCTCATTGAGCTAAATTGAATTTTGTCTCTGTTTAATTCCTTGCTTCTTGTCTTGTTTAATAGTTGTCATCAGTGTTTGAACCCCCCCTCACGCTTTAGAAACAACTGTTGCCATGTAATCAGGGAAAGTCCAACTAATAGAGGAGGCGTGCAATCCTTCGTCAGAGCGTGGAACACTCTAAAAGGGTACAGGCGTATGTGTTTCTCCTCATTGAGCTAAATTGAATTTTGTCTCTGTTTAATTCCTTGCTTCTTGTCTTGTTTAATAAATGTCATCAGTGTTTGAACCCCCCTTCTCCCTTTAGAAACAACTGTTGCCATGTAATCAGGGAAAGTCCAAATAAAATAGGAGGCGTGCAATCCTTCGTCAGAGCGTGGAACACTCTAAAAGGGTGCAGGTTTACGTGTTTCTCCTCATTGAGCTAAATTGAATTTTGTCTCTGTTTAATTCCTTGCTTCTTGTCTTCTTTAATAAATGTCATCAGTGTTTGAACCCCCCTTCTCCCTTTAAAAACAACTGTTGCCATGTAATCAGGGAAAGTCCAACTAATAGAGAAGGCGTGCAATCCTTCGTCAGAGCGTGGAACACTCTAAAAGGGTGCAGATGTACGTGTTTCTCCTCATTGAGCTAAATTGAATTTTGTCTCTGTTTAATTCCTTGCTTCTTGTCTTGTTTAATCAACGTTTGAACCTGTGCTTCAGTCCATAAGGAGACTCACCAGAGACGATGGCCACAACCAGAATGGCCATGGCGGCGCCAAGCAGGACCACCTCGGCATCGTTGTACTCTGAAGATGGAGCTGACCAATCAGGCGGCTTTGAGGAGTTGCTGGCGTCTGATTGGTTAGCCGGTGACGACGGGACGCTCAGGGCCTCTTGGACCCCTGTCACCTCTGTGACCTACAAACATAAAACGCATCTTTTATTCCATATAACGGTCTATGTAATGTTATACGATATAATACAATATTGTTAAAAATATTTCCAGGCAAATTGTTGGTTGAAATGAATTAAATGAGCTAAAGTGCTAGCATAAAATGTTAGCATGCTAACGTTAGCATGATGAAATGAACGGTCGGCGTACTTATAAGATGGCGCCAGGTACCAAAAGCCATTATTTTGTGGTTTAAAGTATTTAAATTAGCTAAAATGATAGCATAAAGCATTAGCATGCTAACATTGGGAACAACGAGCATACGTGCAAGCTCGTAAATAGTATCAAAACCTACAAATTGTAGGTTGAAATTAATACAATTAGCTATAGTGCTAGCCTAAAATGGTAGCATGCTAACATTAGCATGATAACATGAACGGGTGTACTAATAAGATGGCGCCAGGCACCAAAAGACATTATTTTAGGGTTTAAACTAATTGAAATAGCTAAAATGATAGCATATAGCTAACGTTATGTGGGTTCTTCCGAGGATGTCGTAGTGGTTGTGCAGCCCTTTGAGACACTTGTGATTTAGGGCTATATACAGTAAATAAACATTGATTGATTGATTGATTGATTGAACGTTGGGAACAGCGAGCGTACTTGCAAGGTCGCAAAAAGTATCAAAACCGGTTGAAATTAATAAAATTAGCTAAAGTGCTAGCATAGAATTTTAGCATGCTAACATTAACATGATTACATGAACGGTTGGCGTACTTATAAGATGGCGCCAGGTACCAAAAGCCATTATTTTGTGGTTTAAAGTATTTAAATTAGCTAAAATGATAGCATAAAGCATTAGCATGCTAATGTTGGGAACAGCGAGCATGCGTGCAAGGTCGTAAATAGTATCAAAACCAACAAATTGTAGGTTGAAATTAATACAATTAGCTATAGTGCTAGCCTAAAATGGTAGCATGCTAACATTAGCATGATAACATGAACGGGTGTACTAATAAGATGGCGCCAGGCACCAAAAGACATTATTTTGGGGTTTAAACTAATTAAAATAGCTAAAATGATAGCATATAGCTAACGTTATGTGGGTTCTTCCGAGGATGTCGTAGTGGTTTTGCAGCCCTTTGAGACACTTGTGATTTAGGGCTATATAAATAAACATTCATTGATTGATTGATTGATTGAACGTTGGGAACAGCGAGCGTACTTGCAAGGTCGCAAAAAGTATCAAAACCGGTTGAAATTAATAAAATTAGCTAAAGTGCTAGCATAGAATGTTAGCTTGCTAACGTTAGCATGATGAAATGAACGGTCGGCGTACTTATAAGATGGCGCCAGGTACCAAAAGCCATTATTTTGTGGTTTAAAGTCGTTAAATTAGCTAAAATGATAGCATAAAGCATTAGCATGCTAACGTTGGGAACAGCGAGCATGCGTGCAAGGTCGTAAATAGTATCAAAACCAACAAATTGTAGGTTGAAATTAATACAATTAGCTATAGTGCTAGCCTAAAATGGTAGCATGCTAACATTAGCATGATAACATGAACGGGTGTACTAATAAGATGGCGCCAGGCACCAAAAGACATTATTTTGGGGTTTAAACTAATTAAAATAGCTAAAATGATAGCATATAGCTAACGTTATGTGGGTTCTTCCGAGGATGTCGTAGTGGTTTTGCAGCCCTTTGAGACACTTGTGATTTAGGGCTATATAAATAAACATTGATTGATTGATTGATTGATTGAACATTGGGAACAGCGAGCGTACTTGCAAGGTCGCAAAAAGTATCAAAACCGGTTGAAATGAATAAAATTAGCTAAAGTGCTAGCATAAAATGTTAGCATGCTAACATTAACATGATTACATGAACGGTTGGCGTACTTATAAGATGGCGCCAGGTACCAAAAGCCATTATTTTGTGGTTTAAAGTCGTTAAATTAGCTAAAATGATAGCATAAAGCATTAGCATGCTAACGTTGGGAACAACGAGCATACGTGCAAGCTCGTAAATAGTATCAAAACCTACAAATTGTAGGTTGAAATTAATACAATTGGCTAAAGTGCTAGCCTAAAATGCTAGCATGCTAACATTAGCATGATAATATGAACGGGTGTACTAATAAGATGGCGCCAGGCAACAAAAAAGATTATTTTGGGGTTTAAACTAATTAAAATAGCTAAAATGATAGCATATAGCTAACGTTATGTGGGTTCTTCCGAGGATGTCGTAGTGGTTTTGCAGCCCTTTGAGACACTTGTGATTTAGGGCTATATAAATAAACATTGATTGATTGATTGATTGATTGAACGTTGGGAACAGCGAGCGTACTTGCAAGGTCGCAAAAAGTATCAAAACCGGTTGAAATTAATAAAATTAGCTAAAGTGCTAGCATAGAATGTTAGCATGCTAACATTAACATGATTACATGAACGGTTGGCGTACTTATAAGATGGCGCCAGGTACCAAAAGCCATTATTTTGTGGTTTAAAGTCGTTAAATTAGCTAAAATGATAGCATAAAGCATTAGCATGCTAACGTTGGGAACAGCGAGCATGCGTGCAAGCTCGTAAATAGTATCAAAACCTACAAATTGTAGGTTGAAATTAATACAATTAGCTATAGTGCTAGCCTAAAATGGTAGCATGCTAACATTAGCATGATAACATGAACGGGTGTACTAATAAGATGGCGCCAGGCAACAAAAAAGATTATTTTGGGGTTTAAACTAATTAAAATAGCTAAAATGATAGCATATAGCTAACGTTATGTGGGTTCTTCCGAGGATGTCGTAGTGGTTTTGCAGCCCTTGGAGACACTTGTGATTTAGGGCTATATAAATAAACATTGATTGATTGATTGAACGTTGGGAACAGCGAGCGTACGTGCAAGGTCGCAAAAAGTATCAAAACCGGTTGAAATTAATAAAATTAGCTAAAGTGCTAGCATAGAATGTTAGCATGCTAACATTAACATGATTACATGAACGGTTGGCATACTTATAAGATGGCGCCAGGTACCAAAAGCCATTATTTTGTGGTTTAAAGTATTTAAATTAGCTAAAATGATAGCATAAAGCATTAGCATGCTAACATTGGGAACACCGAGCATGCGTGCAATGTCGTAAATAGTATCAAAACCAACAAATTGTAGGTTGAAATTAATACAATTAGCTATAGTGCTAGCCTAAAATGGTAGCATGCTAACATTAGCATGATAACATGAACGGGTGTACTAATAAGATGGCGCCAGGCACCAAAAGACATTATTTTGGGGTTTAAACTAATTAAAATAGCTAAAATGATAGCATATAGCTAACGTTATGTGGGTTCTTCCGAGGATGTCGTAGTGGTTGTGCAGCCCTTTGAGACACTTATGATTTAGGGCTATATAAATAAACATTGATTGATTGATTGATTGATTGAACGTTGGGAACAGCGAGCGTACGTGCAAGGTCGTAAAAAGTATCAAAACCGGTTGAAATGAATAAAATTAGCTAAAGTGCTAGCATAGAATGTTAGCATGCTAACATTAACATGATTACATGAACGGTTGGCGTACTTATAAGATGGCGCCAGGTACCAAAAGCCATTATTTTGTGGTTTAAAGTCGTTAAATTAGCTAAAATGATAGCATAAAGCATTAGCATGCTAACGTTGGGAACAGCGAGCATGCGTGCAAGCTCGTAAATAGTATCAAAACCAACAAATTGTAGGTTGAAATTAATACAATTAGCTAAAGTGCTTATCTAAAATGGTAGCATGCTAACATTAGCATGATAAAATGAACGGGTGCACTAATAAGATGGCGCCAGGCACCAAAAGACATTATTTTGGGGTTTAAACTAATTAAAATAGCTAAAATGATAGCATATAGCTAACGTTATGTGGGTTCTTCCGAGGATGTCGTAGTGGTTGTGCAGCCCTTTGAGACACTTGTGATTTAGGGCTATATAAATAAACATTGATTGATTGATTGATTGATTGAACGTTGGGAACGGCGAGCGTACGTGCAAGGTCGCAAAAAGTATCAAAACCGGTTGAAATTAATAAAATTAGCTAAAGTGCTAGCATAGAATGTTAGCTTGCTAACGTTAGCATGATGAAATGAACGGTCGGCGTACTTATAAGATGGCGCCAGGTACCAAAAGCCATTATTTTGTGGTTTAAAGCCGTTAAATTAGCTAAAATGATAGCATAAAGCATTAGCATGCTAACGTTGGGAACAGCGAGCATGCGTGCAAGCTCGTAAATAGTATCAAAACCAACAAATTGTAGGTTGAAATTAATACAATTAGCTAAAGTGCTAGCCTAAAATAGTAGCATGCTAACATTAGCATGATAACATGAACGGGTGTACTAATAAGATGGCGCCAGGCAACAAAAAAGATTATTTTGGGGTTTAAACTAATTAAAATAGCTAAAATGATAGCATATAGCTAACGTTATGTGGGTTCTTCCGAGGATGTCGTAGTGGTTGTGCAGCCCTTTGAGACACTTGTGATTTAGGGCTATATAAATAAACATTGATTGATTGATTGATTGATTGAACGTTGGGAACAGCGAGCGTACTTGCAAGGTCGCAAAAAGTATCAAAACCGGTTGAAATTAATAAAATTAGCTAAAGTGCTAGCATAGAATGTTAGCATGCTAACATTAACATGATTACATGAACGGTTGGCATACTTATAAGATGGCGCCAGGTACCAAAAGCCATTATTTTGTGGTTTAAAGTATTTAAATTAGCTAAAATGATAGCATAAAGCATTAGCATGCTAACATTGGGAACACCGAGCATGCGTGCAATGTCGTAAATAGTATCAAAACCAACAAATTGTAGGTTGAAATTAATACAATTAGCTATAGTGCTAGCCTAAAATGGTAGCATGCTAACATTAGCATGATAACATGAACGGGTGTACTAATAAGATGGCGCCAGGCACCAAAAGACATTATTTTGGGGTTTAAACTAATTAAAATAGCTAAAATGATAGCATATAGCTAACGTTATGTGGGTTCTTCCGAGGATGTCGTAGTGGTTTTGCAGCCCTTTGAGACACTTGTGATTTAGGGCTATATAAATAAACATTGATTGATTGATTGATTGATTGAACGTTGGGAACAGCGAGCGTACGTGCAAGGTCGTAAAAAGTATCAAAACCGGTTGAAATGAATAAAATTAGCTAAAGTGCTAGCATAGAATGTTAGCATGCTAACATTAACATGATTACATGAACGGTTGGCGTACTTATAAGATGGCGCCAGGTACCAAAAGCCATTATTTTGTGGTTTAAAGTCGTTAAATTAGCTAAAATGATAGCATAAAGCATTAGCATGCTAACGTTGGGAACAGCGAGCATGCGTGCAAGCTCGTAAATAGTATCAAAACCAACAAATTGTAGGTTGAAATTAATACAATTAGCTAAAGTGCTAGCCTAAAATGGTAGCATGCTAACATTAGCATGATAAAATGAACGGGTGCACTAATAAGATGGCGCCAGGCACCAAAAGACATTATTTTGGGGTTTAAACTAATTAAAATAGCTAAAATGATAGCATATAGCTAACGTTATGTGGGTTCTTCCGAGGATGTCGTAGTGGTTGTGCAGCCCTTTGAGACACTTGTGATTTAGGGCTATATAAATAAACATTGATTGATTGATTGATTGATTGAACGTTGGGAACGGCGAGCGTACGTGCAAGGTCGCAAAAAGTATCAAAACCGGTTGAAATTAATAAAATTAGCTAAAGTGCTAGCATAGAATGTTAGCTTGCTAACGTTAGCATGATGAAATGAACGGTCGGCGTACTTATAAGATGGCGCCAGGTACCAAAAGCCATTATTTTGTGGTTTAAAGTCGTTAAATTAGCTAAAATGATAGCATAAAGCATTAGCATGCTAACGTTGGGAACAGCGAGCATGCGTGCAAGCTCGTAAATAGTATCAAAACCAACAAATTGTAGGTTGAAATTAATACAATTAGCTAAAGTGCTAGCCTAAAATAGTAGCATGCTAACATTAGCATGATAACATGAACGGGTGTACTAATAAGATGGCGCCAGGCAACAAAAAAGATTATTTTGGGGTTTAAACTAATTAAAATAGCTAAAATGATAGCATATAGCTAACGTTATGTGGGTTCTTCCGAGGATGTCGTAGTGGTTGTGCAGCCCTTTGAGACACTTGTGATTTAGGGCTATATAAATAAACATTGATTGATTGATTGATTGATTGAACGTTGGGAACAGCGAGCGTACTTGCAAGGTCGCAAAAAGTATCAAAACCGGTTGAAATTAATAAAATTAGCTAAAGTGCTAGCATAGAATGTTAGCATGCTAACATTAACATGATTACATGAACGGTTGGCGTACTTATAAGATGGCGCCAGGTACCAAAAGCCATTATTTTGTGGTTTAAAGTCGTTAAATTAGCTAAAATGATAGCATAAAGCATTAGCATGCTAACGTTGGGAACACCGAGCATGCGTGCAATGTCGTAAATAGTATCAAAACCAACAAATTGTAGGTTGAAATTAATACAATTAGCTATAGTGCTAGCCTAAAATGGTAGCATGCTAACATTAGCATGATAACATGAACGGGTGTACTAATAAGATGGCGCCAGGCACCAAAAGACATTATTTTGGGGTTTAAACTAATTAAAATAGCTAAAATGATAGCATATAGCTAACGTTATGTGGGTTCTTCCGAGGATGTCGTAGTGGTTGTGCAGCCCTTTGAGACACTTATGATTTAGGGCTATATAAATAAACATTGATTGATTGATTGATTGATTGAACGTTGGGAACAGCGAGCGTACGTGCAAGGTCGTAAAAAGTATCAAAACCGGTTGAAATGAATAAAATTAGCTAAAGTGCTAGCATAGAATGTTAGCATGCTAACATTAACATGATTACATGAACGGTTGGCGTACTTATAAGATGGCGCCAGGTACCAAAAGCCATTATTTTGTGGTTTAAAGTCGTTAAATTAGCTAAAATGATAGCATAAAGCATTAGCATGCTAACGTTGGGAACAGCGAGCATGCGTGCAAGCTCGTAAATAGTATCAAAACCAACAAATTGTAGGTTGAAATTAATACAATTAGCTAAAGTGCTAGCCTAAAATGGTAGCATGCTAACATTAGCATGATAAAATGAACGGGTGCACTAATAAGATGGCGCCAGGCACCAAAAGACATTATTTTGGGGTTTAAACTAATTAAAATAGCTAAAATGATAGCATATAGCTAACGTTATGTGGGTTCTTCCGAGGATGTCGTAGTGGTTGTGCAGCCCTTTGAGACACTTGTGATTTAGGGCTATATAAATAAACATTGATTGATTGATTGATTGATTGAACGTTGGGAACGGCGAGCGTACGTGCAAGGTCGCAAAAAGTATCAAAACCGGTTGAAATTAATAAAATTAGCTAAAGTGCTAGCATAGAATGTTAGCTTGCTAACGTTAGCATGATGAAATGAACGGTCGGCGTACTTATAAGATGGCGCCAGGTACCAAAAGCCATTATTTTGTGGTTTAAAGTCGTTAAATTAGCTAAAATGATAGCATAAAGCATTAGCATGCTAACGTTGGGAACAGCGAGCATGCGTGCAAGCTCGTAAATAGTATCAAAACCAACAAATTGTAGGTTGAAATTAATACAATTAGCTAAAGTGCTAGCCTAAAATAGTAGCATGCTAACATTAGCATGATAACATGAACGGGTGTACTAATAAGATGGCGCCAGGCAACAAAAAAGATTATTTTGGGGTTTAAACTAATTAAAATAGCTAAAATGATAGCATATAGCTAACGTTATGTGGGTTCTTCCGAGGATGTCGTAGTGGTTGTGCAGCCCTTTGAGACACTTGTGATTTAGGGCTATATAAATAAACATTGATTGATTGATTGATTGATTGAACGTTGGGAACAGCGAGCGTACTTGCAAGGTCGCAAAAAGTATCAAAACCGGTTGAAATTAATAAAATTAGCTAAAGTGCTAGCATAGAATGTTAGCATGCTAACATTAACATGATTACATGAACGGTTGGCGTACTTATAAGATGGCGCCAGGTACCAAAAGCCATTATTTTGTGGTTTAAAGTCGTTAAATTAGCTAAAATGATAGCATAAAGCATTAGCATGCTAACGTTGGGAACAACGAGCATACGTGCAAGCTCGTAAATAGTATCAAAACCAACAAATTGTAGGTTGAAATTAATACAATTAGCTATAGTGCTAGCCTAAAATGGTAGCATGCTAACATTAGCATGATAACATGAACGGGTGTACTAATAAGATGGCGCCAGGCAACAAAAAAGATTATTTTGGGGTTTAAACTAATTAAAATAGCTAAAATGATAGCATATAGCTAACGTTATGTGGGTTCTTCCGAGGATGTCGTAGTGGTTGTGCAGCCCTTTGAGACACTTGTGATTTAGGGCTATATAAATAAACATTGATTGATTGATTGAACGTTGGGAACAGCGAGCGTACTTGCAAGGTCGCAAAAAGTATCAAAACCGGTTGAAATTAATAAAATTAGCTAAAGTGCTAGCATAGAATTTTAGCATACTAACATTAACATGATTACATGAACGTTTGGCGTACTTATAAGATGGCGCCAGGTACCAAAAGCCATTATTTTGTGGTTTAAAGTCGTTAAATTAGCTAAAATGATAGCATAAAGCATTAGCATGCTAACGTTGGGAACAGCGAGCATGCGTGCAAGGTCGTAAATAGTATCAAAACCAACAAATTGTAGGTTGAAATTAATACAATTAGCTAAAGTGCTTATCTAAAATGCTAGCATGCTAACATTAGCATGATAATATGAACGGGTGTACTAATAAGATGGCGCCAGGCACCAAAAGACATTATTTTGGGGTTTAAACTAATTAAAATAGCTAAAATGATAGCATATAGCTAACGTTATGTGGGTTCTTCCGAGGATGTCGTAGTGGTTGTGCAGCCCTTTGAGACACTTGTGATTTAGGGCTATATAAATAAACATTGATTGATTGAACGTTGGGAACAGCGAGCGTACGTGCAAGGTCGCAAAAAGTATCAAAACCGGTTGAAATGAATAAAATTAGCTAAAGTGCTAGCATAAAATGTTAGCATGCTAACATTAACATGATTACATGAACGATTGGTGTACTTATAAGATGGCGCCAGCTACCAAAAGCCATTACTCTGGGGTTTAAACAAATCATATTATAGCTAAAATGATAGCATAAAACGTTAGCATGCTAACATTAATATAACGTAGGAAAAGAAAGCACATTTCTAAGTTGCCGACAAATATCAAAAGCCATGATTTCCAGGTTTAAACCAAATACAATTAGCATATAATGTTACCATGATAACGTCCGCATGATAATGTAAGAAAGGAAAGGTTAGCATCAAGTAACAAAAAGCAATGATTTTGAGGTTTGAATGGATACAATTTGCAAAAATGCCGGCATAAAATGTTAGCATACTAACATTAGCCTGCTAACCTAAAAGAAGTTAGACATATCAAAAGCCATGATTTTTAAGGTTAAACTTACCAAATTTGCCAAAATTTAGCGTAAAATGTTAGCAAGTTAACGTTAGCAGTATGTCACCGGAAAATATCGCGCCCTTATGAGATGGCGCCAAGTATCGAAAGCAATGATTTTTAGGTTTAAATTAATACAATTTGCAAAAATGCTACCATTAAATGTTAGCATGCTAACAGAGAAGAAGTTAGATGTCTCAAAATCAATTATTTTTAGGGGTTAAACTTAAAAAATTTGCGAAAATTCTAGCGTAAAATATCAGCGAGCTAACGTTAGCATTACGTCACCTGAAAATATTGCGTCCTTTAAAGTTGGCTCCATGTATCGAAAGCAATGATTTCTAGGTTGGAATTGATACAATTTGCAAAAATTTAGCATGCTAACAGAGAAGAAGTTAGATGTCTCAAAATCCATTACAAAATTTGCCAAAATTCTAGCTTAATATATCAGCGAGCTAACGTTAGCATTACGTCACCGGAAAATATTACGTCCTTCTCAGTTGAGAAAGCACTGATTTTTAGGTTTGAATGAATACAATTTTATTAAAAATGCTAACAATAAATGTTAGCATACTAATATTAACATGCTAACAGAGAAGAAGGTAGACGTCTCAAAATCCATGATTTTTAGGGGTTAATCTTACATAATTAGCCAAAATTCTAGCATAAAATATCAGCGAGCTAACGTTAGCATTACGTCACCTGAAAATATTGCATCCTTCTAAGTTGGCACCATGTATTGAAAGCAATGATTTTTAGGTTGGAATTGATACAATTTGCAAAAATTTAGCATGCTAACAGAGAAGAAGTTAGATGTCTCAAAATCCATTACAAAATTTGCCAAAATTCTAGCTTAAAATATCAGCGAGCTAACGTTAGCATTACGTCACTGGAAAATATTACGTCCTTCTCAGTTGAGAAAGCAATGATTTTTAGGTTTGAATGAATACAATTTTATTAAAAATGCTAACAATAAATGTTAGCATACTAATATTAGCATGCTAACAGAGAAGAAGGTAGACGTCTCAAAATCCATGATTTTTAGGGGTTAATCTTACATAATTAGCCAAAATTCTAGCATAAAATATCAGCGAGCTAACGTTAGCATTACGTCACCTGAAAATATTGCATCCTTCTAAGTTGGCACCAAGTATTGAAAGCAATGATTTTTAGGTTGGAATTGATACAATTTGCAAAAATTTAGCATGCTAACAGAGAAGAAGTTAGATGTCTCAAAATCCATTACAAAATTTGCCAAAATTCTAGCTTAAAATATCAGCGAGCTAACGTTAGCATTACGTCACCGGAAAATATTACGTCCTTCTCAGTTGAGAAAGCAATGATTTTTAGGTTTGAATGAATACAATTTTATTAAAAATGCTAACAATAAATGTTAGCATACTAATATTAGCATGCTAACAGAGAAGAAGGTAGACGTCTCAAAATCCATGATTTTTAGGGGCTAATCTTACATAATTAGCCAAAATTCTAGCATAAAATATCAGCGAGCTAACGTTAGCATTACGTCACCGGAAAATATTGCATCCTTCTAAGTTGGCACCAAGTATTGAAAGCAATGATTTTTAGGTTGGAATTGATACAATTTGCAAAAATTTAGCATGCTAACAGAGAAGAAGTTAGATGTCTCAAAATCCATTACAAAATTTGCCAGAATTCTAGCTTAAAATATCAGCGAGCTAACGTTAGCATTACGTCACCGGAAAATATTACGTCCTTCTCAGTTGAGAAAGCACTGATTTTTAGGTTTGAATGAATACAATTTTATTAAAAATGCTAACAATAAATGTTAGCATACTAATATTAGCTTGCTAACAGAGAAGAAGGTAGATGTCTCAAAATCCATGATTTTTAGGGGTTAATCTTACATAATTAGCCAAAATTCTAGCTAAAAATATCAGCGAGCTAACGTTAGCATTACGTCACCGGAAAATATTACGTCCTTCTCAGTTGAGAAAGCACTGATTTTTAGGTTTGAATGAATACAATTTTATTAAAAATGCTAACAATAAATGTTAGCATACTAACATTAGCATGCTAACAGAGAAGAAGGTAGACGTTTCAAAATCCATGATTTTTAGGGGTTAATCTTACATAATTAGCCAAAATTCTAGCATAAAATATCAGCGAGCTAACGTTAGCATTAAGTCACCTGAAAATATTGCATCCTTCTAAGTTGGCACCAAGTATTGAAAGCAATGATTTTTAGGTTTGAATGAATACCATCCATCTTCCATCCATCTTCTTCCGCTTATCCGAGGTCGGGTCGCGGGGGCAGCAGCCTAAGCAGGGAAGCCCAGACTTCCCTCTCCCCAGCCACTTCGTCTAGCTCTTCCCGGGGGATCCCGAGGCGTTCCCAGGCCAGCCGGGAGACATAGTCTTCCCAACGTGTCCTGGGTCTTCCCCGTGCCCTAAACACCTCCCTCAGGAGGCGTTCGGGTGGCATCCTGACCAGATGCCCGAACCACCTCATCTGGCTCCTCTCCATGTGGAGGAGCAGTGGCTTTACTTTGAGTTCCTCCCGGATGGCAGAGCTTCTCACCCTATCTCTAAGGGAGAGACCTGGAAACTCATTTGGGCCGCTTGTACCCGTGATCTTATCCTTTCGGTCATGACCCAAAGCTCATGACCATAGGTGAGGATGGGAACGTAGATCGACCGGTAAATTGAGAGCTTTGCCTTCCGGCTCAGCTCCTTCTCCACCACAACGGATCGGTACAACGTCCGCATTACTGAAGACGCCGCACCGATCCGCCTGTCGATCTCACGATCCACTCTTCCCTCACTCGTGAACAAGACTCCTAGGTACTTGAACTCCTCCACTTGGGGCAGGGTCTCCTCCCCAACCCGGAGATGGCACTCCACCCTTTTGCGGGCGAGAACCATGGACTCGGACTTGGAGGTGCTGATTCTCATTCCGGCCGCTTCACACTCGGCTGCGAACCGATCCAGTGAGAGCTGAAGATCCCGGTCAGATGAAGCCATCAGGACCACATCATCTGCAAAAAGCAGAGACTTAATCCTGCGGTCACCAAACCGGAACCCCTTGACTGCGCCTAGAAATTCTGTCCATAAAAGTTCTGAACAGAATCGGTGACAAAGGACAGCCTTGGCGGAGTCCAACCCTCACTGGAAATGTGTCCGACTTACTGCCGGCAATGCAGACCAAGATCTGAAACTGATCATACAGGGAGTGGACCGCCACAATAAGACAGTCCGATACCCCATACTCTCTGAGCACTCCCCACAGGACTTCCTGAGGGACACGGTCCAATGCCTTCTCCAAGTCCACAAAGCACATGTAGACTGGTTGGGCAAACTCCCATGCACCCTCAAGAACCCTGCCGAGAGTATAGAGCTGGTCCACAGTTCCACGACCAGGACGAAAACCACACTGTTCCTCCTGAATCCGAGGTTGGACTATCCGGCGTAGCCTCCTCTCCAGTACACCTGAATAAACCTTACCGGGAAGGCTAATGCAATATAATATAAAAATCATGTAATATAAGATTTAATATAATGTATTAAAAGACAAAATAATACAATATATTACAATATATGATATACAATATAATATAATAAATTAAAAAATATTATAATATAACATAAATATATTAATCTGTGGTGGACTCTCCTATTTCTGGGGCTCAGGTTGTTAAAAAGCTCCTCGGTGGCAAGGCCCCAGGGGTGGATGAGGTCCGCCCGGAGTTCCTTAAGGCTCTGGATGCTGTGGGGCTGTCTTGGTTGACAAGACTCTGCAGCATCGCGTGGACATCGGGGGCGATACCTCTGGATTGGCAGACCGGGGTGGTGGTCCCTCTCTTTAAGAAGGGGGACCGGAGGGTGTGTTCCAACTATGGTGGGATCACACTCCTCAGCCTTCCCGGTAAGGTTTATTCAGGTGTACTGGAGAGGAGGCTACGCCGGATAGTCCAACCTCGGATTCAGGAGGAACTGTGTGGTTTTCGTCCTGGTCGTGGAACTGTGGACCAGCTCTATACTCTCGGCAGGGTTCTTGAGGGTGCATGGGAGTTTGCCCAACCAGTCTACATGTGCTTTGTGGACTTGGAGAAGGCATTGGACCGTGTCCCTCGGGAAGTCCTGTGGGGAGTGCTCAGAGAGTATGGGGTACTGGACTATCTTATTGTGTCTTATTGTGCCAGAGCTTGGTCCGCATTGCCGGCAGTCAGTCGGACACATTTCCAGTGAGGGTTGGACTCCGCCAAGGCTGTCCTTTGTCACCCATTCTGTTCAGAACTTTTATGGACAGAATTTCTAGGCGCAGTCAAGGGGTTCTGGTTTGGTGACCGCAGGATTAGGTCTCTGCTTTTTGCAGATGATGTGGTCCTGATGGCTTCATCTGACCGGGATCTTCAGCTCTCACTGGATCGGTTCGCAGCCAAGTGTGAAGCGACCGGGATGAGAATCAGCACCTCCAAGTCCGAGTCCATGGTTCTCGCCTGGAAAAGGGTGGAGTGCTATCTCCGGGCTGGGGAGGAGACCCTGCCCCAAGTGGAGGAGTTCAAGTACCTAGGAGTCTTGTTCACGAGTGAGGGAAGAGTGGATCGTGAGATCGACAGGCGGATCGGTGCGGCGTCTTCAGTAATGCGGACGTTGTATCGATCCGTTGTGGTGAAGAAGGAGCTGAGCCGGAAGGCAAAGCTCTCAATTTACCGGTCGATCTACGTTCCCATCCTCACCTATGGTCATGAGCTTTGGGTCATGACCGAAAGGATAAGATCACGGGTACAAGCGGCCCAAATGAGTTTCCAGGTCTCTCCCTTAGTGATAGGGTGAGAAGCTCTGTCATCCGGGAGGAACTCAAAGTAAAGCCGCTGCTCCTCCACATGGAGAGGAGCCAGATGAGGTGGTTCGGGCATCTGGTCAGGATGCCACCCAAACGCCTCCCTAGGGAGGTGTTTAGGGCACGTCCAACCGGTATGGAAGACCCAGGACACGTTGGGAAGACTATGTCTCCCGACTGGCCTGGGAACGCCTCGGGATCCCCCGGGAAGAGCTAGACGAAGTGGCTGGGGAAAGGGAAGTCTGGGTTTCCCTGCTTAGGCTGTTGCCCCCGCGACCTGACCTCGGATAAGCGGAAGAAGATGGATGGATGGATATAATATAATGCAATATAAAATAATGTAAAAATTGTGTAATATTTTATACAACAGTTAAAACTGGGCGGAAGGGAATAAGCGGTAGAAAATGGATGGATGGATTTCATACAACATAATATAATAAAGTAGAAAGTAATATAATATAAATCTAACAATGCAATAGAAAATAATATAAAAATCATGTAATATTTTATACAATATAATATAATAGAATAGAAAATATAATGCAATATAAAATAATACAACATACAAAGTAATATCAAAATGAAATTAAAGCTGCAAGCAGCGTTGGTCGGGTCCGCCGTTGGCCGCCGCCTCCGTGTCCCGAGTCCCGATCTTAGTCAGACCAACATAGAGGTCTTTTGTTTCATGTCTCTACGACATTCCTAACAGAAGTTACAAGCAGTTTTGTCTGGAAAAAGGTGACGGCTTTTTACAAAACTTTTATTTTGAAGGGGTAATTGCCAACTTCCTGGCGATTTCAACTGAAAGATGCCAATCATCAAAATGTAGGTCCAAGTAAGACCTACATTGAGGTTTTTGTTTCATGTCTGTCCAACATTCCTACCAGAAGTTACAAGCAGTTTTATCCGTTTCCTCTTCCTAGGAGCAGTTTTTTCTGTGTTTTATTCAAAAATTGCAATAAAGCGCAATTTTGAGTTTTAAGGTTTGTTTTTTTCACTAGATCGCAATTTCTGCCCGTCCTGATGTGTGTGCCAAGTTTGGTGAGTTTTGAAGCATTTTAAGGGGGTCAAATTACAGCTCAAAGAGGCAAAAATAGCATTTTTTGCGTAAATGTTGCTTTGATTGAGTTTTTGCAAAATTTCTGTTGATTTTGGGTACAGACGTTTTTTATTGGAAATGTAGGTCTAAGTCAGACCTACACAGAAGTTTTTGTTTCATGTCTCTACGACATTCCTAACGGAAGTTACAAGCAGTCTGTGTTTTGTCTCTTACTAGGGGGCGCTAGCGCGCAATTTTCATTTTTGGGGTTTGGTTGCTTAATAAGTTGGTCTGTAGCTCCATACCGATGTGAGTGTCAAATTTGGTGAGTTTTGAAGCATGTTAAGGGGGTCAAATTAGGGTGCGAAGGTGCGAGCGCGCCTTGGGTTGCTGCCCCCGATCCCCAGGGCTTAAGACGCCTTCGTCCCACTATTTAATGCATTGTGAAAGTAATGCAGTTGTTGTATTGAAGCGAAAATATCTAGCTTCCTGTTGATTTTTGCCAAAGTATGTTAATTATTCAAATGTAGGTCTAAGTCAGACCTACATAGTGGTTTTTGTGTCATGTCTCTCTGACATTCCTACCGGAAGTTACAAGCAGTTTTGTCTTTGTTTTCTTCCTAGGAGCAGTTTGTCTGTGTTGTATTCCTAGGGGGCGCTAGAGCACAATTTTGAGTTTTGGAGTTTGGTTTTTTCATCAGCTCGCAATTGTTGCCAGTCCTGATGTGTGTGCCAAGTTTGGTGAGTTTTGAAGCATTTTAAGGGGGTCAAATTACAGCTCAAATAGGCAAAAATGACATTTTTTAGGAAAATTTGCGCAGGGGTTCTTTGAACGCGCGTAAAATCAAAACCGGAGAACTTATCACAATTTTGTCCGACCACTTTTTTTAAAAGGGTTCAATCTCTCTCCTGTGCGAGTTTGAAGCCGAAACGACAAACGCACTGGGAGGAGTTTTGATTTGAAAAAGGTGACGGGTTTTCACGAAAACTTTTATTTTGAAGGGGTAATTGCCAACTTCCTGTTGATTATTTCTGCTAGCTGTCAATTACTAAAATGTAGGTCTAGGTAAGACCTACATAGAAGTTTTTGTTTCATGTCTTTCCGACATTCCTACCGGAAGTTACAAGCAGTTTTGTCTGTGTTTTCTTCCTAGAAGCAGTTTTTTCTGTGTTTTACTCAAAAATTGCGCTAGAGCGCAATTTTGAGTTTTTAAAAAAAAAAATTTCATTAGATCCCAATTTCTGCCAGTCCTGATGTGTCTGCCAAGTTTGGTAAGTTTTGAAGCATTTTAAGGGGCTCAAATTACAGCTCAAAGAGGCAAAAATTGCATTTTTTGTGAAAATTTAGCTTTGAATGGGTTTTTGCAAAATGTCCGTAAATTTTTGCCCCAGAAGATACAATTATGAAATTTAGGTCGAAGTCAGACCTACATAGAGGTTTTTGTTTCATGTCTCTAAGACATTCCTAACGGAAGTTACAAGCAGTCTCTTTTTTTTTTTCCTAGGGGGCGCTATTGCGCAATTTTGATTTTTATGATTTGGCTGCCTAATATGTTGGGAAGGCATGAAAGACCGACGTGTGTGTCAAATTTGGTGAGTTTTGAAATATGTTAAGAGGGTGAAATTGGGGCGCGACAGTGCGGAAGAAAGAAAGAAAGAAAGAATAAAACGCAGCAGGAACAATAGGGTCCTTGCCTATGGCAAAGGACTCCTGTGGAGTCCTTTGCCATAGGCAGGGCGGACCCTAATAATATACAATGATACAATATATCCAGTAGTGTGTATAATTCATATCAACGACACGCGGCCATTATTAACTGCTGCTTCAAAACTGGTGTGTGTTGTTGTGTTGCCGCCGCACAAGTTGTGTAGTCTATGTAGTCAGTGAGGTCATCGTCAACGCAGGAAGGGAGGGGCCACGTGCACGCCCCTGCAGCGTGCACGTGGCCCCTGCAGACACAAGAGTGTGTTTGTGCAGCATGCAGATGACAACCTTGATGTCAGTATTTGTGGGCGTGTGTGTTTATGAGAGAGTTAATTGGGTCAGACGGGGTCAATTAGTGGGTGGGCGGGGCTTTGACTGTCAGCCAATGTGAGTGTGGTGCAGGATGGGACACATCCATGGTGAGCCAGCACGTAAAAGTTATTTCCTACCATGTGGTACCAAACTACGGCATCGAACCTGTTTTCAATTTAATATCACAAAACCCCAAAAAAAACAGTCAAGTTGCCACGTTGTCTAAATTGTAAATAAAAACAAAATCCAATGATTTGCAAAACCTTTTCAACTTACATTCGATTAAATCGACTGCAAAGACAAGATAGTTAACGTCCGAACTGGGAAAATGTTGTTATTTTTTTGCAAATATTAGCTCGGTTGGAATTTGATGCCTGCAACATGTTTTTAAAAAAAAAAAGCTGGCACAAGTGGCAAAAAAGACTGAGAAAGTGGAGTATCCTACAGGTGAACAGGCTAATTGGGAACAGGTGTGTGCCAGGATTGGGTGTAAAGGCAGCTTCCACAAACAAGAATGGGACGAGGTTTGCGTGTGCGAATTGTCCAACGGTTTAAGAACAACATTTCTCCCCGCGTTATTGCAAGGAATTTATGGATTTCACCATCTACGGTCCGTAAAATCATCAAAAGGTTCAGAGAATCCGGAGAAATCACTGCACGTAAGCGATGATATTACGGACCTTGGATCCCTCGCCAAAAAGCGACATTGGTGTGTAAAGGATATCACCACATGGAAAATATGCAGTGAAAAACAGGGCTTAAAAAATTTTTGATGAAAAGAGTGGGAGAAGGAGGCGGGTATAGTAGGGATGACATCTGACAGTCTTCCTTCCTCCCACGCCACTTTAGTCTCCTCAGCATAACGGAAGTGTTCAGGATTCTGGACCGCATCATTGATGTCCTCAGCTGTTGCAGTGGCTTTAAACTTCATGGCATAAAGAAAACCGCTGTCAGTAACTACAGCTCGTCGCTACATCTGCAAGTGCAAGTTAAAACTCCACTATGAAGAGCGAAAGCTATTTATCAACAACATCCAGAAATGCCACTGGCTTTGCTGGGGCCCGAGCTCATCTAAGATGGACTGATGCACAGTGGAAAAGTGTTCTGCGGTCCACATTTCAAATTGTTTTTTATAAACTGTGGACGTGGTGTCCTCCGGACCAAAGAGGACAAGAACCATCCGGACTGTTCTAGGCGCAAAGTTCAAAGGCCAGCAGCAGCTGTGATGGGCCCAAGGCATGGGTGACATACACATCTGTGAAGGCAGCATTAATGCTGAAAGGTACATACAGGTTTTGGAGCAAGCAACGTTATCATGGACGCCCCTGCTTATTTCAGCAAGACGATGCCAAGCCACGTGTTTCAACAGCGTGGCTTCGTAGTAAAAAAGTGCAGGTACTAGACTGGCCTACCTGTACTCCAGACCTGTCTCCCTTTGAAAATGTGTGATGCTTTATCTAAAATACCACAAGGGAGACCCCGGACTGTTGAACAACTTAAGCTGTTCAACTGAATATAAGTTGAAAAGGATTTGCAACTCATTGTATTCGGTTTTTATTTACAAAACACACAACTTCACTGGTTTTGGCTTTTGTATTTATCAGACAATCTGATTGTTTTTAAATTTGCCGCCTCATCTTGCGGAGAGCACGAGTAAATCAGGTCAATGACCATGATTTTTTTGACTGGAAGTGAAAATAGCAAAACGTGTTTACCTATATGACCCAATTCAAACAACCTGCCCTAGTCATGTCGCAAAAAAAAAAAAAAAAAATCACTGTTCACTGAAGTTTGTGGATATTAAAGGGAAAAAAAAGTCCAAACACAATACACAGATCATAATTACACCCATTTAATATAAACAGAAAGACAATATAACATACATCCATAATCCTGGATGCATATGAAAAAGTGCCATGTATTTATCTGTACAGTAATCTACTTATTTATATCTGCACCTTATTGCTTTTTTATTTATTTTTATTTTTTTAATCCTGCACTACCAAAAGCTAACGCAACGAAATTTCGTTCTTGTTTGTACTGTTAAGTTTAAATTTGAATGACAATAAAAAGGAAGTTTAAGTCTAAGTCAAATTACAATTACAATACGTTACTTTTTATATTTTTCTTTGTTTGTTTTTTATTGTAGTGGTGAACATTTTGGAGACTATATATATATATATATATATATATATATATATATATATATATATATATATATATATATATATATATACATATATATATGTATATATATATATTTACATATATATATACATGTATATATATGTATATATACATGTATATATGTATATGTATGTATATATATAAATAAATATATGTATATATATACATACAATATATATACTGTATATATATACATATATGTATAGATATATGTATATATACATGTATATATACGTATATGTATGTATATATATATAGATGTATATATATACATACAATATATATACTGTATATATATATACATACACACACATGTATATATATGTGTGTATATATATATATATATATATATATACGTTTATGTATATATGTATATATACATGTACATATACGTATATGAATGTATATATATGTGTATATATATATATATATATATATATATATATATATATATATATATATATATATATATATATATATATATATATATATATTCTAACCCAATGCAGCCCCCGAGTCAAAAAGTTTGGAGACCCCTGACGTAGGCCTACTACGCTACTGTATTTTAATGGCGGTCCTAAATGTCGTAATTGGAGAGCCAAGTTTTTTCCGGCTCCAAAAGTACCAAAAGTTTGAGAACCACCTTTTAAATCATTGTGTGTGTGTGTGTGTGTGTGTGTGTGTGTGTGTGTGTGTGTGAGTGTGTGTGTGTGTTGGCTTTATTCCAGAACAATCCAGACGCATGCGAATGCATTAACTGGCACTTTAATCCAGACACGTAGACTCGCTCAATGAGCAAAGTGTTTTGTCATTTTCCGTTGGAACCACTCTGGCAGGGAAGAAAGTGCTGAGGGCGGCAAAAGCGTCCATCAGTGTACACGACACTTTGGACGGAACATTCCGTGCTCCCCAAAATTCAATCTTTTATAAAAGACTCTAACGCAGCTTTTCTGCATGCAACCTGCTGACCTCTGTCCTCATTGACTGGACACACACACACACAACCACACACAAAAACACACTCTGACGCACGCACACAGACTCACACACACATTGACCGACAGACACACAAACACACGCAGACTCACACACTCACACACAAACAAACACACACACACACACACACACACTGACAGACAGAGACGCAAACACACGCAAACACACGCAAACACACACACACACACACACACACAAACACACTCTGACGCACGCACACAGACTCACACACACATTGACCGACAGACACACAAACACACGCAGACTCACACACTCACACACAAACAAACACACACACACACACACACACACTGACAGACAGAGACGCAAACACACGCAAACACACACACACACACGCACACACACATTAACAGACGCACACACAAACACACTTTAACGCACACATACAGACACACATATACAGTATGTAGTAGAACATATGTGCATATACTGCACATACACAGTCTGTCATAGTACAACATACTGTATATGTGAACTATATGCACATTTACAGTATGTAGTAAAATATACTCCATACTGTATATGTGCATGTACTGCACATATACAGTATGTAGTAGAACATTCTCTATACGTGCACATACTGTACATGTACAGTATGTAGTAGAATACACTGTATATGTGTTGATATACTGCACATACACAGTATGTATAGTAGAACATGTACATGTGCAGTATATCTACATATACATTATCTAGTAGAACGGTGGTTCCCAAATTTTTTTTCACCCCCAAGTGTCCCTCCGAGTACCACCATAATTACCAACATCAAAATACAGTAGCGCAGTAGGACTAAGTATTCATCAAAAAACAAACGAAAAGGTATCATTTGCCAAGTACATTTAACATTTGTGGCCACGGTTCCAACAGCAACACTGTGTTTGACTATAGGAACATAAAACACTGTACTTTTACAAAGTGATTTTTTTTTTTGCTGTACCACAGTTTGAGAAGAAGATACCGTATACTGGACATGAACGGTCTATTCTACTGCACACTGTAAGATGTATTGCTCCTCCACATGGAGAGGAGCCAGATGAGGTGGTCCGGGCATCTGGTCAGGATGCCACCCGAACGCCTCCCTGGGGAGGGGGCTTAGGGCACGTCCAACCGGTAGGAAGCCACGGGGGAAGACCCAGGGACAGGTTGGGAACGCCTCGGGATCCCCCCCGGGACATACTTGCCAACCTTGAGACCTCTGATTTCGGGAGGTTGGGGGTGGGGGGAGGGTGTAGTGGGTCGTACGGGGCGTGGTTTGGGCAGGGGGCGTGGTTAAGAGGGGAGGAGTATAATTCACCAACTCGAGTATTCCATATATATTTCATATATATAAATATATATATCAATGAAATACTTGACTTTCAGTGAATTCTAGCTATATATACTTATTTTACTATATATATATATATATATATATATATATATATATATATATATATATATATATATATATATATATATATATATATATATATATATATAAATAAAATAAATAGTTGAATTTCAGAAGGCACCTGTCAAATACACAGTAATAAAAACACAGTTGTTCTACTAACTGTACTATCCTTGCTGGTTATTAAAAAAAAAAAACAACAACACTTACCTTTCACCATTTGAGTAACCTTTGTTCTGCCATTTGCGTACTGGCGAGAGTCACTTGCCGTCAGGTGCACAACACCACGTAAATCGTTGGCCAATCAAAAAGCAACAACCATAACGCTATAGCCAACATTCACCAGGAGATGGCAGCAGACAACATAGAATCACTCTATTACAGACGCCGTCGCCATGGCTGTGACTTCCTCGTTCTTCTGCTTCGTCTCCTTGTGTGTGCAGTTTTTTATTAAAATCCGTAGATGTTGTAACGTGATCGGGCAGGCAAGCTGTTAATATAACAGGAAAGCGGGCGGGAAAACAGGCTGTCCCCACTCATGTCCGCATGGAGCTGGAGTGGAGATTTTCGGGAGAAAATTTCTTCCGGGAGGTTTTCGGGAGAGGCGCTGAATTTCCAGAGTCTCCCCGAAAATCCGGGAGGGTTGGCAAGCTGGACGAAGCGGCTGGGGAGAGGGAAAGTCTGGGCTTCCCTGCTTAGGCTGCTGCCCCCGCGACCTGACCAAATACATACCGCACAAATACAGTATTAGCAAATACCGCAAATACGGTATTAGCTTTCACTGCTATGCTGATGACACCCAACTCTACATGCCCCTAAAGCTGACCAACACGCCGGACTGTAGTCAGTTGGAGGCGTGTCTTAATGAAATTAAACAATGGATGTCCGCTAACTTTTTGCAACTTAACGCCAAAAAAACGGAAATGCTGATTATCGGTCCTGCTAGACACTGACCTCTATTTAATAATACAACTTTAACATTTCCATCCATCCATTTTCTACCGCTTATTCCCTTTCGGGGTCGCGGGGGGCGCTGGCGCCTATCTCAGCTACAATCGGGCGGAAGGCGGGGTACACCCTGGACAAGTCGCCACCTCATCGCAGGGCCAACACAGATAGACAGACAACATTCACACTCACATTCACACAGTAGGGCCAATTTAGTGTTGCCAATCAACCTATCCCCAGGTGCATGTCTTTGGAAGTGGGAGGAAGCCGGAGTACCCGGAGGGAACCCACACATTCACGGGGAGAACATGCAAACTCCACACAGAAAGATCCCCCCCATTTGACAACCAAATAACAAAACAAGGCGACACGGTAAAGAATCTGGGTATTATCTTCGACCCAACTCTCTCCTTTGAGTCACACATTAAAAGCGTTACTAAAACGGCCTTCTTTCATCTCCGTAATATCGCTAAAATTCGCTCCATTCCGTCCACTAAAGACGCCGAGATCATTATCCATGCGTTTGTTACGCCTCGTCTCGATTACTGTAACGTATTATTTTCGGGTCTCCCCATGTCTAGCATTAAAAGATTACAGTTGGTACAAAATGCGGCTGCTAGACTTTTGACAAGAACAAGAAAGTTTGATCACATTACACCTGTACTGTATATACCTTTATATACATATATACATACATATATACCTATACTGTATATACCTTTATATACATATATACATACATATATACCTATACTGTATATACCTTTATATACATATATACATACATATATACCTGTACTGGCTCACCAGCACTGGCTTCCTGTGCACTTAAGATGTGACTTTAAGGTTTTACTACTTACGTATAAAATACTACACGGTCTAGCTCCATCCTATCTTGCCGATTGTATTGTACCATATGTCCCGGTGAGAAATCTGCCTTCAAAGGACTCCGGCTTATTAGTGATTCCTAGAGCCCAAAAAAAGTCTGCGGGCTATAGAGCGTTTTCCGTTCGGGCTCCAGTACTCTGGAATGCCCTCCCGGTAACAGTTCGAGATGCTACCTCAGTAGAAGCATTTAAGTCTCACCTTAAAACTCATTTGTGTACTCTAGCCCAGGGGGCGGGAACCTTTTTGGCTGAGAGAGCCAAGAATCGAAATATTTTAAAATGTACTTCCCTAAGAGCCATATACAAAAAATGTAAACACTGAACAACTAAATGTGTGCATTTTTAAGTAAGACCAACATTTCTAGAGTATAATAGGTCTCTTATTCTTTGTAATACCATTGTTATTCTGAAGCTAATTGTGGAGCGGGGCGTGGCCTGCGGGCCTGCAGCGAAGCGGGGTCTTGCCAGGATCGGCCTCGAAATCAGCGACAGGTGCGTAGATGGCCCACCTTTGCCTTGTTATCTAATCACCTGTCGCTTTGTTATAAGCAGCAGCCAGGAGGAGAGACGGGGTTGGGGCTGGAGCCAGAGCGCGAGCGAGAATGAAAGAGGAAAATACAATTGCCAGGAAGCAACTGAAAGAGTTATTGAAAAATAAAACAATGTCGTAACCCTGAATCAGGCTCTCATGTCGGTGCTTGGTGGTCTGAAGAACTAGCCCCACACTAACCAATAATAAATACATAACTTCTTACCATTAACGCAACTTCCTTTAACAGGTGCGGTAGAAAACGGATGGATGGATTTAAAATGCATGGGATTTTTTTATATTTTGAACGTTATTTTTAACACGTGGGGCGGTTTAGCTCGGTTGGTGGAGTGGCCGTGCCAGCAACTTGAGGGTTGCAGGTTCGATTCCCGCTTCTGCCATCCTAGTCACTGCCGTTGTGTCCTTGGGCAAGACACTTTACCCACCTGCTCCCAGTGCCACCCACACTGGTTTGAATGTAACTTAGATATTGGGTTTCACTATGTAAAGCGCTTTGAGTCACTAGAGAAAAAGCGCTATATAAATATCATTCACTTCACAACACCGTGATTACAAGTGGAATTATTCATGAAATTATCGTCTTACGCAACGTCAGCTCAGATTTATCCGAGAGCCAGATGCAGTCATCAAAAGAGCCACATCTGGCTCTGGAGCCATAGGTTCCCTACCCCTGCTCTAGCCTTTAAATAGACCTCCTTTTTAGACCAGTTGATCTGCCGCTTCTTTTCTTTCTCCTATGTCCCCCCCCTCCCTTGTGGAGGGGGTCCGGTCCGATGACCATGGCTGAAGTACTGGCTGTCCAGAGTCGAGACCCAGGATGGACCGCTCGCCTGTGTATCGGTTGAAGACATCTCTACGCTGCTGATCCGCCTCCGCTTGAGATGGTTTCCTGTGGACGGGACTCTCGCTGCTGTCTTGGATCCGCTTTGAACTGAACTCTCTCATGTTCTTTTTAGACCAGTTGATCCGTTTCTTTTCTTTTTCTCCTATGTCCCACTCTCCTTTGTGGAGGGGGTCCGGTCCGATCCGGTGGCCATGTACTGCTCGCCTGTGTATCGGCTGGGGACATCTCTGCGCTGCTGATCAGCCTCCGCTTGGGATGGTTTCCTGCTGGCTCCGCTGTGAACGGGACTCTCGCTGCTGTGTTGGATCCGCTTTGGACTGGACTCTCGCGACTGTGTTGGATCCATTATGGATTGATCTTTCACAGTATCATGTTAGACCCGCTCAACATCCATTGCTTTCTCCTCTCCAAGGTTCTCATAGTCATCATTGTCACCGACGTCCCACTGGGTGTGAGTTTTCCTTGCCCTTATGTGGGCCTACCGAGGATGTCGTAGTGGTTTGTGCAGCCCTTTGAGACACTAGTGATTTAGGGCTATATAAGTAAACATTGATTGATTGATTGATGTTAGACCCGCTCGACATCCATTGCTTTCGGTCCCCTAGAGGGGGGGGTTGCCCACATCTGAGGTCCTCTCCAAGGTTTCTCATAGTCAGCATTGTCACTGGCGTCCCACTGGATGTGAATTCTCCCTGCCCACTGGGTGAGTTTTCCTTGCCCTTTTGTGGGTTCTTCCGAGGATGTTGTAGTCGTAATGATTTGTGCAGCCCTTTGAGACATTTGTGATTTGGGGCTATATAAATAAACATTGATTGATCGACTTGTCCAGGGTGTACCCTGCCTTCCGCCCGATTGTAGCTGAGATAGGCGCCAGCGCCCCCCGCGACCCCGAAAGGGAATAAGCGGTAGAAAATGGATGGATGGATGATTGATTGATTGATTGATAGTAGTAAAACAGTGTGTACGCATGTAAGTAAAACACAGCACATGCACTCTGGCTCGCGTTCTTACCTCCATCTTGCCACCTCGGCGATTTCGATCCGGGAGACGTTCAAGTTCGCCAAAAAAGCCCAAAAGTTTCATGGTAAAAAAACTCGGCGCACGACCTTTCCTCTCACACACACACTCCCCGTGCCTCTCTCTCTCTCCCTCTCTCTCTACCTTGTGGTGTGCATGTGTTTACTACAGGCCCCCTCCCACCCACTGACCAACACACACACACACACACACACACACACTGGCCCAGTGAGGTAATGACAGCCCCCCCCTCAGCCGTCTTATATGCAAACCTGGTGGGGCCAACAGTCAGTATTTTAAGTGTTGTGGAGGAAACAAACAGCTTGACAAGTACAAACCCCGTTTCCATATGAGTTGGGAAATTGTGTTTGATGTAAATATAAACAGAATACAATGATTTGCAAATCATTTTCAACCCATATTCAGTTGAATATGCTACAAAGACAACATATTTGATGTTCAAACTGATAAACCTATTTTTTGTTGTTTTGCACGTGACAAAGAAGTTGGGAAAGGTGGCAAAAAAATACTGGTAAAGTTGAGGAATGCTCATCAAACACTTATTTGGAACATCCCACAGGTGTGCAGGCTAATTGGGAACAGGTGGGTGCCATGATTGGGTATAAAAACAGCTTCACAAAAAATGCTCGGTCTTTCACAAGAAAGGATGGGGCGAGGTACACCCCTTTGTCCACAACTGCGTGAGCAAATAGTCAAACAGTTTAAGAACAACTTTTCTCAAAGTGCAATTGCAAGAAATTTACTGATTTCAACATCTACGCTCCATAATATCATCAAAAGGTTCAGAGTATCTGGAGAAATCACTCCATGTAAGCGGCATTGAATGACCGTGACCTTCGTATCAAAAAGCGAAATCAATCTCTAAAAGGATATCACCACATGGGCTCAGGAACACTTCAGAAAACCACTGTCACTAAATACAGTTTGTTGCTACATCTGTAAGTGCAAGTTAAAGCTCTACTATGCAAAGCGAAAGCCATTTATCAACAACATCCAGAAACGCCACCCGGCTTCTCTGGGCCCGATATCAGGCTAAGGTGGGTGCCATGATTGGCTATAAAAACAGCTTCCCAAAAACTGCTCGGTCTTTCACAAGAAAGGATGGGGCGAGGTACACCCCTTTGTCCACAACTGCGTGAGCAAATAGTCAAACAGTTTAAGAACAACGTTTCTCAAAGTGCAATTGCAAGAAATTTAGGGATTTCAACATCTACGCTCCATAATATCATCAAAAGGTTCAGAGTATCTGGAGAAATCACTCCACGTAAGCGGCATTGAATGACCGTGACCTTCGTATCAAAAAGCGAAATCAATCTCTAAAGGATATCACCACATGGGCTTAGGAAGACTTCATAAAACCACTGTCACTAAATACAGTTTGTTGCTACATCTGTAAGTGCAAGTTAAAGCTCTACTATGCAAAGCGAAAGCCATTTATCAACAACATCCAGAAACGCCACCCGGCTTCTCTGGGCCCGATATCAGGCTAAGGTGGGTGCCATGATTGGGTATAAAAACAGCTTCCCAAAAACTGCTCAGTCTTTCACAAGAAAGGATGGGGCGAGGTACACCCCTTTGTCCACAACTGCGTGAGCAAATAGTCAAACAGTTTAAGAACAACCTTTCTCAAAGTGACATTGCAAGAAATTTAGGGATTTCAACATCTACGCTCCATCATATCATCAAAAGGTTCAGAGAATCTGGAGAAATCACTCCACGTAAGCGGCATTGAATGACCGTGACCTTCGTATCAAAAAGCGAAATCAATCTCTAAAAGGATATCACCACATGGGCTTAGGAAGACTTCATAAAACCACTGTCACTAAATACAGTTTGTTTCTACATCTGTAAGTGCAAGTTAAAGCTCTACTATGCAAAGCGAAAGCCATTTATCAACAACATCCAGAAACGCCACCCGGCTTCTCTGGGCCCGATATCAGGCTAAGGTGGGTGCCATGATTGGGTATAAAAACAGCTTCCCAAAAACTGCTCGGTATCTCACAAGAAAGGATGGGGCGAGGTACACCCCTTTGTCCACAACTGTGTGAGCAAATAGTCAAACAGTTTAAGAACAACCTTTCTCAGAGTGCAATTGCAAGAAATTTAGGGATTTCAACATCTACGCTCCATAATATCATCAAAAGGTTCAGAGAATCTGGAGAAATCACTCCACGTAAGCGGCATTGAATGACCGTGACCTTCGTATCAAAAAGCGAAATCAATCTCTAAAAGGATATCACCACATGGGCTCAGGAACACTTCAGAAAACCACTGTCACTAAATACAGTTCGTTGCTACATCTGTAAGTGCAAGTTAAAGCTCTACTATGCAAAGCGAAAGCCATTTATCAACAACATCCAGAAACGCCACCCGGCTTCTCTGGGCCCGATATCAGGCTAAGGTGGGTGCCATGATTGGGTATAAAAACAGCTTCCCAACAACCGCTCAGTCTTTCACAAGAAAGGATGGGGCGAGGTACACCCCTTTGTCCACAACTGCGTGAGCAAATAGTCAAACAGTTTAAGAACAACCTTTCTCAAAGTGCAATTGCAAGAAATTTAGGGATTTCAACATCTACGCTCCATCATATCATCAAAAGGTTCAGAGAATCTGGAGAAATCACTCCATGTAAGCGGCATGGCCGGAAACCAAAATTGAATAATCTTAACCTTCGATCCCTCAGACGGCACTGTATCAAAAACCGAAATCAATCTCTAAAAGGATATCACCACATGGGCTCAGGAACACTTCAGAAAACCACTGTCACTAAATACAATTTGTCGCTACATCTGTAAGTGCAAGTTAAAGCTCTACTATGCAAAGCGAAAGCCATTTATCAACAACATCCAGAAACGCCGCCGACTTCTCTGGGCCCGAGTTTTTTTTTTTTTTTTCCCCCTTGGCCTCAGTCCGCACCCCCACTCCAGGGCCTAGGCTAAAACCGATTTTTTAATTGTATTTTAATCTTCTATTTTTTTCTCCTCCCCCCCCCCCCCCTTGTTTACCTGTATGTCATCTTTTTTGTAAGGGGCGCTGGAAGCCGGCAGACCCGTCAGCGATCCTGTTCTGTCTCCCTGTAATGTTTGTCTGATCTTCAATGGGATTGTGCTGAAAATTGTAATTTTCCTGAAGGAACTCTCCTGACGGAATAAATAAAGTACTATCTATCTATCTATCATCTAAGATGGACTGATGCAAAGTGGAAAAGTGTCCACATTTCAAATTGTTTTTGGAAATATTCGACATTGTGTCATCCGGACCAAAGGGGAAGTGAACCATCCAGACTGTTATCGACGCAAAGTTGAAAAGCCAGCATGTGTGATGGTATGGGGGTGCATTAGTGCCCAAGGCATGGGTAACTTACACATCTGTGAAGGCACCATTAATGCTGAAAGGTACATACAGGTTTTGGAACAACATATGTTGTCATCTAAGCGCCATCCTTTTCATGGACGCCCCTGCTTATTTCAGCAAGACAATGCCAAGCCACATTCAGCACGTGTTTGTAAAAAAAAAGAGTGCGGGTACTTTCCTGGCACACCTGCAGTCCAGACCTGTCTCCCATGGAAAACATGAAGCGTAAAGTACGACAGCGGAGACCCCGGACTGTTGAAGGACTGAAGCTCTACATAAAACAAGAATGGGAAAGAATTCCACTTTCAAAGCTTCAACAATTAGTTTCCTCAGTTCCCAAACGTTTATTGAGTGTTGTTAAAAGAAAAGGTGATGTAACACAGTGGTGAACATGCCCTTTCCCAACTACTTTGGCATGTGTTGCAGTCATGAAATTCTAAGTTAATTATTATTTGCAAAAAAAATATATAAAGTTTATGAGTTTGAACATCAAATATGTTGTCTTTGTAGCATATTCAACTGAATATGGGTTGAAAAGGATTTGCAAATCATTGTATTCTGTTTATATTTACATCGAACACAATTTCCCAACTCATATGGAAACGGGGTTTGTAATACGACTATAAAGCCGGCCTGTCGTGGAGGAAACAAACAGCTTGACAAGTATTTCCTGTTGCAGAACTCTGCCCTCTGCAGGCTGCTCAATCCAAGTAAGTGTGTGTGTGTGTGTGTGTGTGTGTGTGTGTGTGTGTGTGTGTGTGTGTGTGTGTGTGTGTGTGTGTGTGGAATGATGCGAGGCAGCAGGTGCATGCGTTCACATTATCAGCTGCTCGAGATATGTTACTATCATCTACACTGTAACACACACACACACACACACACACACACACACACACACACACACACACACACACACACACACACACACACACACACACACACATCCGCTGTATCCATTTGTAAGCTGGTGCGTGAACAAGTGTGTGTGTGTGTGTGTGTGTGTGTGTGTAGTGTGTCGGTTTTAAAAGTGCTTCCCTCGGCCAACATATGAAATAACAAGTGTGTGGAAGAAATTGAAATGACCCCCCTTAGGCCAAAATGTATTAAAAAAATAAATAAATATGTATATAGAGACATACTGTAATAACTTGAAGTAGATAATGAAGATTAAAAATTATAATAATAATAATTAATTAATTAATAATAATAATAAAATAATTTTGTATATGCAAATATTTATATACCCAAAAAGAGGTAGGCATTTTTCGGAGGTCTCAAGAAGGTCACAAATACAAGACTGTGTGTGTGTGTGTGTGTGTGTGTGTGTGTGTGTGTGTGCGTGTGTGTGTGTGTGTGTGTGTGTGTGTTGTATTTTATAATGTTACACACTTCTTCGGTTTGTTTTTAGGCCTCATGTGCACGCCGTTGAGCTCAAAGTCTCCAACAAACACCATTGGTGGAGCGACATCTAATATCCACTGTAATGATACCAAGTACAGGCTCGTATCGAGTCGATACTACTTTGATTACGTCAATATTTTTTGGCATACCAACAACTTTCGGGTTTTTTTTATTCATTTTATGTTTATACACTCCGGAAATACGTCCCTGGACACCTGAGGACTTTGAATATGACCAATGTATGATCCTGTATCGACTTGGTATCGGATTGATACCCAAATTTGTGATATCATCCAAAATTCATGTAAAGGGTGCAAACAACAGGAGAATAAGTGATTGTTGCATTTTAACAGAAGTGTAGATTTAACATTTTAAAAGAGAAAGTAAGCAGATATTAACAGTAAATGAACAAGTATTTTAATAATTGTTTCTTACCGCTTGTCCTTAATAATGTTGACAAAATAATGGAACGATAAATGACACAATATGTTACTGCATATGTCAGCTGACTAATTAGGAGCCTTTGTTTGCTTACTTACGACTAAAAGACAAGTTGTCTTGTGTGTTAACAAAAAATATTATAAAACGTTAATAACACAAAAACTATAATAGTGTTTTATAGTGTTTTTTGTCAACATTTAACATATTTGTTAACATTTTTTAACATCATTTTTGTTAACATGTTATTATTGCTAACAAAAATGATGTTAAGAAATGTTAACAAACATGTTAACAAAAAATACTATAAAACGTTAATAACACAAAAACTATAATAGAATTTTAAAAAAGCACAAGTGTTATTTGCGCATGGTGCCCTCCGCCAAAAATACCAAAATCATCCCAAACTTGTCCGATTTGTTTGTGCTGCAATTTTTTTTTGTGTGTGTGGCTATTATAGTTTTTGTGTTAACTATAATAGCCACATACTATAAAATACATTTTATAGTATTTTTTTAAACATTTGTTAAGATATCTGTTAACATTCGTCAACATATTTTTTGTTTAAATGTTATCACTGCTAACAAAAATTATGTCAACAAATGTCAACAGATATGTTAAGAAATGTTAACAAAAAATACTATTAAACGTTAATAACACAAAAACTATAATAGCGTTTTATAGTATTTTTTGTTAACATTTGTTAACATGTTTTAACATCATTTTTGTTAACATGTTATTACTGCTAACAAAAATGATGTTGACAAATGTTAACAAATGTCAACAAATGTTAACAAAAACACTATAAAACATTAATAACACAAAAACTATAATAGCGTTTTTTTTAGTATTTTTTGTTAACATTTGTTAACATATTTGTTAACATATTTTAACAACATTTTTGTTAACATGTTATTACTGCTAACAAAAATGATGTTGACAAATGTTAACAAATATGTTAACAAATGTTAACAAAAAATACTATAAAACGTTAATAGCACAAAAACTATAATAGCGTTTTATAGTATTTTTTTTGTTACTTTTGTTAACATATTTGTTGACATTTTTTAACAACATTTTTTGTTGATATGTTATTACTGCTAACAAAAATGATGTTGACAAATGTTAACAAATATGTTAACAAAAGTTAACAAAAAAACTATACAACGTCAATAACACAAAAACTATAGTAGCGTTTCATAGTATTTTTTGTTAACATTTGTTAACATTTGTCAACATAATTTTTGTTGGCAGTAACAACATGTTAACAAAAATGATGTTAACAAATGTTTACAAATATGTTAACAAACGTTAACAATAAAATACCATAAAACATTAATAACACAGAAACTATAATAGCCACACAACAACAAAAATCACAGCTCAAACAAATCGGACAAGTTTGGGATGATTTCGGTATTTTTGGCGGACGGCACCATGCGCAAATAATACTTCTGCTTTTTTATTAAATAATAATAGTAATATAAAAACTGTAATAGTTGGACTAAAAAATACAGCACAGACAAAATGGGGACAGGATTTTGTCAGAAAATGTATTTTAGAATAATTTAAAACATTTTACAGCACAGATGTAGCACAGATGAATTGCTGATATCAACGCAGCCTAACCCCTCCGCCCAAACCCCCTCCTTATCCCACCCCACCTGGATTGTAAATAATGTAAATAATTCAATGTTTATACTCTGATGATTAACTTGTGTGATGACTGTATTATGCTAATAGTATATATTTGTACCACATATTGATTGTTCCAGCATCGTTCCCAGCTATAAGTCGTCTGTTTTCATCGCATAATTCCACGGTATTCTGGACATCTGTGTTGCTGAATCTTTTGCAATTTGTTCAATAAATAATGGAGACGTCAAAGAAGAAAGCTGTAGGTGGGAAGCGGTGTATTGCGGCCGCCTTTAGCCACACAAACACAGCTGGTGTTTCATTGTTTACATTCCCGAAAGATGGCGGTGAAGCTTGACTATGGAACAGAGCGGTCAAGCGAACATGGTTGGATTGGACCACACACACAAAGTACAATGTATTATGCGGCGATCATTTCGAAAGATCGTGTTTCGAAGAGGGTCCCTTGCAGAGATGGGCATCGCCACCACCCGTCGACTGGTGCTGAAAAAAGGTGCGGGTCCGGCCTTCAGGTTGTACAGGTACGACCATATAATCTCACTAAAACACTAGTAACACCATAAGCAGATAAGGGATTTTCCAGAATTATCCTAGTAAATGTGTCTAATAACATCTGAATCGCTCCCACTGCCCTCGTCTTTTTTTTTTCTTTCTAGTCCTTCACTCTCACTTTCCTCATCCACGAATCTTTCATCCTCGCTCAAAAAAAATCTTGCCTCGTTGAGAAACGGGGCTTTCCTCAGAGATACTGGCGGTCACCACACCACTCCGACTTTCAGGTACGACTATATAATCTCACTAAAAAACTAGTAACACAATAAGCAGATAAAGGATTTTTCAGAATTATCCTAGTAAATGTGTCTAATAACATCTGAATCGCTCCCACTGCCCTCGTCTTTTTTATTCTTTCTAGTCCTTCACTCTCACTTTCCTCATCCACGAATCTTTCATCCTCGCTCAAAAAAAATCTGGCCTCGTTGAGAAACGTGGCTTTTCTCAGAGATACTGGCGGTCACCAAACCCCTCCGAGTTTCAGGTACGACTATATAATCTCACTAAAACACTAGTAACACCATAAGCAGATAAGGGATTTTGCAGAATTATCCTAGTAAATGTGTCTAATAACATCTGAATATATCTCACTGCACTCGTCTTTTTTTTTTCTAGTCCTTCATTGTCACTTTCCTCATCCACGAATCTTTCATCCTCGCTCCAAAAAAATCTTGCCTCGTTGAGAAACGTGGCTTTCCTCAGAGATACTGGCGGTCACCACACCCCTCCGACTTTCAGGTACGACCATATAATCTCACTAAAACACTAGTAACACAATTAGCAGATAAGGGATTTTCCAGAGTTATCCTAGTAAATATGTCTAATAACATCTGAATCGATCCCACTGCCCTCGCCTTTTTTTTCTTTCTTTCTACTCCTTCACTCTCACTTTCCTCATCCACGAATGTTTCATCCTCGCTCAAAACAAATCTTGCCTCGTTGAGAAACGTGGCTTTCCTCAGAGATACTGGCGGTCACCACACCCTTCCGACTTTCAGGTACGACCATATAATCTCACTAAAACACTAGTAACACCATAAGCAGATAAGGGATTTTCCAGAATTATCCTAGTAAATGTGTCTAATAACATCTGAATCGCTCCCACTGCCCTCGTCTTTTTTTTCTTCTTTCTAGTCCTTCACTCTCACTTTCCTCATCCACGAATGTTTCATCCTCGCTCAAAACAAATCTTGCCTCGTTGAGAAACGTGGCTTTCCTCAGAGATACTGGCGGTCACCACACCCCTCCGACTTTCAGGTACGACCATATAATCTCACTAAAACACTAGTAACACAATAAGCAGATAAGGGATTTTGCGGAATTATCCTAGTAAATTTGTCTAATAACATCTGAATCGGGGCTTCACGGTGGCAGAGGGGTTAGTGCGTTTGCCTCACAATACGAAGGTCCTGCAATCTTGGATTCAATCCCAGACTCGGGATCTTTCTGTGTGGAGTTTGCATGTTCTCCCCGTGACTGCGTGGGTTCCCTCCGGCTTCATCCCACTTCAAAAGACATGCACCTGGGGATAGGTTGGTTGGCAACACTAAATTGGCCCTAGTGTGTGAGCGTTGTCTGACTATCTTTGTTGGCCCAGCGATGAGTGGCGACTCGTCCAGGGTGTATCCTGCCTTCCGCCCGATTGTAGCTGAGATAGGCACCAGCGCCCCCCGCGACCCCGAAGGCAATAAGCGTTAGGAAATGGGTGGATGTATGCATGGTTTTAAAAGTGCTCCCCCTCTGGCCAGCATATGAAATAACAAGTGTGTGTGAGAAATTGAAATGCGCCCCTTTTGGCCAACATTTTTTTATATATATATTTTTTTTATTACAAAAAATATGTATATAGACACTGCAATGAGGTGGCGACTTGTCCAGGGTGTACGCCGCCTTCCGCCCGATTGTAGCTGAGATAGGCACTAGCGACTCCAAAAGGAATAAGTGGTAGAAAATTGATGGATGGATGCATGGTTTTAAAAGTGCTCCCCCTCTGGTCAACATATGAAATAACAAGTGTGTGTGAAAAATTTCAAACGCTTCGCAATTTGTTCAATTAATAATGGAGACGTCAAAGAAGAAAGATGTAGGTGGGAAGCGGTGTATCGCAGCTGCCTTTAGCAACACAAACACAGCCGGTGTTTCCTTGTTTACATTCCCGAAGGTGAAGCTTTACTATGGAACAGAGCGGTCAAGCGAACATGGTTCCCGACCACACGTTTCGGTGAGAAAATTGTGCTAGCAAATCGGCTCTTACCGTAGACATGAGCAGAGCTTGCGTCCTCCTGCAGCTGCGGACTATCTTACCTCCTCCCACCGGAGACACTGGCGGTCACCACAACCGTGGCCACACCCCTCCGACTTTCAGGTAGCATATAATCTCACTAAAACACTAGTAACACAATAAGCAGATAAGGGATTTTCCAGAATTATCCTAGTAAATTTGTCTAATAACATCTGAATCGCTCTGCCGTCTAGTTTTTTTTTTCTAGTCCTTCTGTAGTATGTTTTGTCCCCTTTTTGTAATTTCCTATTATGTTTGGTCATGTTTTGGACTCATTCGATCCCGTTTCATAGCGCACTTCCTTGTTTACTTTCGCCACCATGACTACCTTATTTGCTCCTCCTGCATGGCTCATTCACACACCGGTTTGTAATTATGTTTTCTGTATTTAAGCCCCTCTGCTACCTAAGTTCGCTCTCGCCAGTTTGTTTGCACCTGCAACCGTTACGTGAGTAGTCTCTGTTTATTTTTCTGCTTGCTAAATGTAACTTGCCTCCGCGCGCTTGGCTCGCGCTTTATGGACTTCGAACTCTGTCTTCTGTGTATATTAGCTTTTAGTTTTCTGTGCTCGGACACGCCTTTGATTTGCTCTTTTGTACCAGTGTTCTTTTGTAACTTCACATTAAAAGGCTGTTCGTACCTTCATTCCTGCCTGCTGTGATCCTGCGCATCGAGAGGCGACACTCCCCGCGCATCCACGATGCCGCGCAAACGTAACACCTTCACTCTCACTTTCCTCATCCACGAATCTTTCATCCTCGCTCAAATTAATGAGGGAAATCGTCGCTTTCTCGGTCCGAATCGCTCTCGCTGCTGGTGGCCATGATTGTAAACAATGTGAGGATGTGAGGAGCTCCAGAACCCGTGACGTCACGCGCACATCGTCTGCTACTTCCGGTACAGGGAATCCTTTCAGCAAAAATATGGCAATATGGCGAAATGATCAAGTATGACACATAGAATGGACCTGTTATCCCCGTTTAAATGTTTTTTTTTTTTGGCTTACTCTTTTTGGGTCATACTCTCTTCAACTTGACGGGAAACGTTCCCGAGGGGGGTAGGAATTAAGGAAAGCGGGCGAGGGAGCAAGTGAAGGAGACGAGGGCGCAAGGCAGGGCGGAAGTGAACGGGAGCGGGGCTAGCTAGCTCATGTAGCCGTTAGCCGCGTACCGCTCCGGGGGTGGGGGGGCGAGCTACCCAGCCGGGCTGCTGTGCCGAACCATCCATGGGTGGCTGTGTGGGGAGCCACCACGACTCCTCGGGCAGCTTGAACGAGAACTCGGACGGAACCGGAGGTAAAGTGCTGGCCGCCGCTTAGCCTCGAAGCCGGGCAGCTGTTTTGTTCACTCGCTTGTTAGCATGCTAGCCGAGTTAGCATAGTTAGCTAACTACTGGCTAGCCGCTACATTTATTTTCACCCTTTGACTCTGACAATGTTGATGTTTTATTTTTAAACATTTCCGACACACGGACTGTAAACAAATGTCAGGGTTCATTGCTTACGGCAAGGTACTCTTGTCCCGATACCAATATTTTTGATACCAAAATGTATCTCGATACTTTTCAAAATAAAAGGCCTACTGAAATGAGATGTTCTTATTTAAACGGGGATATCAGCTCCATTCTATGTGTCATACTTGATCATTTTGCGATATTGCCATATTTTTGCTGAAAAGATTTAGTAAAGAACATCCACAATAAAGTTTGCAACTTTTGGACGCTAATAAAAAAAACCTTGACTGCACCGGAAGTAGCAGACTATGTGCGCGTGACGTCACGGGTTGTGGAGCTCCTCACATGTGAACATTGTTTACAATCATTGCCAGCAGCAGCAGCGAGAGCGATTCGGACCGAGAAAGCAAAGATTTCCCCATTAATTTGAGTGAGGATGAAAGATTCGTGGATGAGGAAAGTGAGAGTGAAGGACTAGAAGAAAAAGAAAAAAAAAACGGCGAGGGCAGTGTGAGCGATTCAGATGTTATTAGACACATTTACTAGGATAATTCTGGAAAATCCCTTATCAGCCTATTGTGTTAGTGAATTATATTTATACAGCGCTTTTCTCTAGAGACTCAAAGCGCTTTACACAGTGAAACCCAATATCTAAGTTACATTCAAACCAGTGTGGGTGGCACTGGGAGCAGGTGGGTAAAGTGTCTTGCCCAAGGACACAACGGCAGTTGCTGGCACGGCCGCTCTACCAATCGAGCTAAACCGATTGGTAGAGTGGGTGAGAGTGAAGGACTAGAAGAAAAAAAAGGTGAGGGCAGTGTGAGCGATTCAGATGTTATTAGACACATTTACTAGGATAATTCTAGAAAATCCCTTACCAGCCTATTGTGTTAGTGAATTATATTTATATAGCACTTTTCTCTAGTGACTCAAAGCGCTTTACATAGTGAAACCCAATATCTAAGTTACATTCAAACCAGTGTGGGTGGCACTGGGAGCAGGTGGGTAAAGTGTCCTGCCCAAGGACACAACGGCAGTGACTAGGATGGCAGAAGCGGGAATCGAACCTGCAACCCTCAAGTTGCTGGCACGGCCGCTCTACCATTCGAGCTAAACCGATTGGTAGAGTGGGTGAGAGTGAAGGACAAGAAGAAAAAGAAAGAAAAAAGGCGAGGGCAGTGTGAGCGATTCAGATGTTATTAGACACATTTACTAGGATAATTCTAGAAAATCCCTTATCAGCCTATTGTGTTAGTGAATTATATTTATATAGCACTTTTCTCTAGTGACTCAAAGCGCATTACATAGGGAAACCCAATATCTAAGTTACATTTTTAAACCAGTGTGGGTGGCACTGGGAGCAGGTGGGTAAAGTGTCTTGCCCAAGGACACAACGGCAGTGACTAGGATGGCAGAAGCGGGAATCGAACCTGCAACCCACAAGTTGCTGGCACGGCCACTCTACCATTCGAGCTAAACCGATTGGTAGAGTGGGTGAGAGCGAAGGACTAGAAGAAAAAAAAAAAGGCGAGGGCAGTGTGAGCGATTCAGATGTTATTAGACACATTTACTAGGATAATTCTGGAAAATCCCTTATCAGTCTATTGTGTTAGTAAATTATAGTGAAGTGAGTTATACTTATATAGCGCTTTTCTCTAGTGACTCAAAGCGCTTTACATAGTGAAACCCAATATCTAAGTTACATTTAAACCAGTGTGGGTGGCACTGGGAGCAGGTGGGTAAAGTGTCTTGCCCAAGGACACAACGGCAGTGACTAGGATGGCAGAAGTGGGAATCGAACCTGCAACCCTCAAGTTGCTGACACGGCCGCTCTACCATTCGAGCTAAACCGATTTGTAGAGTGGGTGAGAGTGAAGGACAAGAAGAAAAAGAAAGAAAAAAGGCGAGGGCAGTGTGAGCGATTCAGATGTTATTAGACACATTTACTAGGATAATTCTGTAAAATCCCTTATCTGCTTATTGTGTTACTAGTGTTTTAGTGAGATTATATGCTACCTGAAAGTCAGAGGGGTGTGGCGACCGCCAGTGTCTCTGAGGGAATCCACGTTTCTCGACGAGGCGAAGCGAAGGCAGCCGTTGAAGGCCAGGCTGAGCTTTTTTCCCCCCCCTCCTACACAGTAGTAGGGCGGTATAGCTCGGTTGGTAGAGCGGCCGTGCCAGCAACTTCAGGGTTGCAGGTTCAATCCCCGCTTACACCATCCTACTCACTGCCGTTGTGTCCTTGGGCAAGACACTTAACCCACCTGCTCCCAGTGCCACCCACACTGGTTTATATGTAACCTAGATATTGGGTTTCACTATGTAAAGCGCTTTGAGTCACTAGAGAAAAAGCGCTATATAAATACAATTCACTTCACTTCACTAGTAGCCTCCCACGTTCGAGTGAGGCCGGTCGGAGGAGGCAAGAGAGTCCACAGCTGCCTTTTTGACAGGTGCACAAGGAACGACGCAAGCCATCCGCTCATGTCTTTGGTAAGAGCCGACTTATTACCACAATTTTCTCACCGAAACCTGCCGTTTGACATGTGGTCGGGAACCATGTTCGCTTGACCACTCTGTTCCATAGTAAAGTTTCACCTTCGGGAATGTAAACAAGGAAACACCGTCTGGGTTTGTGTTGCTAAAGGCAGCTGCAATACACCGCTTCCCACCTACATCTTTCTTCTTTGACGTCTCCATTATTAATTGAACAAATTGCAAAAGGTTCAGCAACACAGATGTCCAGAATAGTGTGTAAATATACGATGAAAAGAGACTACTTATAGCTGGGATCGGGCTGGAAAAAAATGTCCGCTACAATCCGAGACGTCATCATACCGACGTTTTCAACAGGATACTTCGCGCGAAAATTAAAATTGTAATTTAGTAAACTAAAAAGGCCGTATTGGCATGTGTTGCAATGTTAATATTTCATCATTGATATATGCTGAAAATTTAAATTTTCCTGAAGGAATAAATCAAGTACTATCTAATCTCATCTATAAACTATCAGTGGGTTTCAGTAGGCCTGTAACAAATGATATTATGATACATTAAAACATGTTTATTGCAATCACAGAACAATTTTGTCATTAAATACAATAGTGAACATACTAGTGTTGTCCCGATACCAATATTTTGGTACCGGCAGCAAAATGTATTTTGATGCTTTTCAAAATAAAGGGAACCACCAAAAATGTCAATATTGGCTTTATTTTAATAAAACAAATATTATGATACATTAAAACATGTTTCTTATTGTAATCAAAGAACAATTTTTGTCACTAAATACGATAGTGAACATACTAGTGTTTCCCAGATACCAATATTTTGGAACCGGTACCAAAATGTGTTTTGATGCTTTTCAAAATAAAAGGAACCACAAAAAAATGTCAATACTGGCTTTATTTTCACAAAAAATGTTATGTTTTGTATTGCAATCAAAGAACAATGTTGCCATTATTTAAGATAGTGAACATACTAGTGTTGTCCCGATACCAATATTTTTGTACCGGTACCAAAATGTATTTTGATGCTTTTCAAAATAAAGGGAAGCACCAAAAATGTCAATATTGGCTTTAGTTTAACAAATAATATTATGATACATTAAAACACGTTTTTATTGTAATCAAAGAACAATGTTGTTATTAAATACGATAGTGAACATACTAGTGTTGACCCGATACCAATATTTTGGAACCGGTACCAAAATGTGTTTTGATGCTTTTCAAAATAAAAGAAAAACCACAAAAAATGTCAATATTGGCTTTATTTTCACATAAAATCTTATGTTTAGTATTGCAATCAAAAAACATTTCTTTCATTAAATAGGATAGTGAACGTACTAGTGTTGTCCCGATACCAATATTTTGGTACCGGTACCAAAAGGTGTTTTGAAGCTTTTCAAAATAAAAGGAACCACCAAAAATGTCAATATTGGCTCTATTTTAATAAAACAAATATTATGATACATTAAAACATGTTTCTTATTGTAATCAAAGAACAATTTTGTCATTAAATACGATAGTGAACATACTAGTGTTTCCCAGATACCAATATTTTGGTAACGGTACCAAAATGTATTTCGATGCTTTTCAAAATAAAAGGAACCACAAAAAATGTCAATATTGGCTTTATTTTCACAAAAAAATCTAATGTTTTTTATTCCAATCAAAGAACAATTTTGTTATTAAATAAGATCATGAACATACTAGTGTTGTCCCAATACCAATATTTTTGTACCGGTACCAAAATGTATTTTGATGCTTTTCAAAATAAAGGGAACCACCAAAAATGTCAATATTGGCTTTATTTTAATAAAACAAATATTATGATACATTAAAACATGTTTCTTATTGTAATCAAAGAACAATTTTTGTCACTAAATACGATAGTGAACATACTAGTGTTTCCCAGATACCAATATTTTGGTACTGGTACCAAAATGTGTTTTGATGCTTATCAAAATAAAAGGAACCACAAAAAAATGTCAATATGGGCTTTATTTTCACAAAAAATGTTATGTTTTGTATTGCAATCAAAGAACAATGTTGTCATTAAATAAGATAATGAACATACTAGTGTTGTCCCGATACCAATATTTTGGTACCGGTACCAAAATGTATTTTGATGTTTTTCAAAATAAAGGGAACCACAAAAAATGTCTATATTGGTTTCAGTTTAACAAATAATATTATGATACATTAAAACATGTTTTTATTGCAATCAAAGAACAATGTTGTTATTAAATACGATAGTGAACATACTAGTGTTGTCCCGATACCAATATTTTGGTACCGGTACCAAAATGTATGCTCTATTTTAACAACAAATAATATGATACATTAAAACATGTTTCTTATTGCAATCAAAGAACAATGTTGTCATGAAATAAGATAGTGAACATATTAGTATTGTCCGTATACCATTATTTTGGTACCGGGACCAAAAGGGATCTTGATTCTTTTCAAAATAAAGGGAAGCACCAAAAATGTCAATATTGGCTTTAGTTTAACAAATAATATTATGATACATTAAAACATGTTTCTTATTGCAATCAAAAAACAATTTTGTCATTAAATACGATAGTGAACATACTAGTGTTTCCCAGATACCAAATATTTTGGTACCAGTACCAAAATGTGTTTTGATGCTTTTCAAAATAAAAGGAACCGCAAAAAATGTCAATATTGGCTTTATTTTCACAAACAATCTTATGCTACATTGAACACGTTTCGTTTTGGTTCCGATCAGCCGCGTCTTTGTGTCCGGGTGTTGTTGTTGTTTCCTGACGACGTGTGAGCAAGCTTTTATTTCTTTTATTGTTGCGTCGTCAAGTAAAAGGGTTATACTTGTACAGCGCTTTTCTACCTTCAAGGCACTCAAAGCGCTTTGACACCATTTCTACATTCACCCATTCACACACTGATGGCGGGAGCTGCCGTGCAAGGCCCTATCCACGACCCATCAGGAGCAAGGGTGAAGTCTCTTGCTCAAGGACACAACGGACTGTGACGAGGTCGGTAGAAAGTGGGGATCGAAGCAGGAACCCTCAGGTTAGACGGACGGACGGACGGACCGACGGACGGACCGACCGACGGACGGACCGACCGACGGACCGACCGACCGACGAACCGACCGACCGACGGACCGACCGACGGACCGACCGACGGACCGACCGACGGACCGACCGACGGACCGACCGACGGACCGACCGACGGACCGACCGACGGACCGACAGACCGACCGACCGACCGACAGACCGACAGACAGACCGACCGACCGACCGACGGACCGGACCGACCGACGACCGACCGACCGACCGACCGACCGACCGACCGACCGACCGACCGACCGACCGACCGACCGACCGACCGACAGACAGACAGACCGACCGACAGACAGGCCGACCGACCGACCGACCGACCGACCGACAGACCGACAGACAGACCTTTATTGTCATTGCACAAGTACAACGAAACTTTGTTTTTAGCACAAACCCGTTCAAGGGTTAGGGTTCAAGATTAGACAAACAAAGGGTTATGGTTACAGTGCATAGGGTTACAGAACAGAAACGCTGATGGGTCGCCACAAGGCGCCCCGTAAAAGATGGGGTAAAAGGTAGAACGCTGGGGAAGGATGAGTAAAAAAATACAATCTAGACTGGGCTCCTAAGGGGGTCCTATTACAACGTACATCCAGCAACGGAAGGAAGGGAGTGCGGGGTTATGGTGGTAGGCCGCAGTTCTCTGGCACTAACCGTCCTTCCATCACCCCTATGGGATTTGCGTGGAGGGCGTTGGATTGGGGGAGTGTGGGGTATGTGGCTGGCACGGCCGCTCTCCCAATCGCGCCACACCGTCCCCGATTGATTTGATGGGACCGGGGAGATTCAGTAACGGGTGGTCTCCCTGCAGTGGCGCTGGGGCGGAACCAACCTCTGAAACGCGAGCGTCCAAAATGGAAGAGCGACTACCCGATGACGGAAGGCCAGCTGCGCAGCAAGCGAGATGAGTTCTGGGACACGGCGCCGGCCTTCGAGGGCCGCAAAGAGATCTGGGACGCGCTGCGTGCGGCCGCCAGCGCCTTCGAGAGCCACGACCACCAGCTGGCCCAGGCCATACTGGACGGCGCCAGCATCACCCTGCCGCACGGTCAGTGTGCCCAATACCCAGCATGCATCGCTCTGGTGGCGTGACCCGACTACTCGTGTTCTCCCCCGCAGGAGCTTTGACGGAATGTTACGACGAGCTGGGGAACCGCTACCAGCTGCCGGTCTACTGCCTGTCGCCGCCCGTCAACATGATCGAGGAGCGCTCGGACGAACCCGACGGCTCCGACCCGGACTCCGGCGGCGCCGACGCCTCCGCGGCGGGCGACGGCGGCGCGGCCGGGGACTTCCAACTGCGGCTGCGCCTCTCCACGGGTCGCGATCTCCGGCTGCCGGTGCGATCCGTAGACACGGTGGGCATGATGAAACGCCGCCTCCAAAGTCAGGAGGGCGTGGCCGCCGGCACCCAGCGCTGGTTCTTCTCGGGTCGCCCGCTGACGGACAGACTGCGTCTAGACCAGCTCAACATCTCGCGGGACTACGTGGTGCAGGTCATCCTCAGCCAGCCGCCGCCGGCGCGGAAGGCTGAGACGCCCGGGCCGGACCCGGCAGAAGGACCGCGGCAGGAGCCCACGCCCGTAGAGAATTAGCGCCGGAGGCGGGACTCTGAGATGACGACTCATGTTTATCTCATCATGCCAAGGTTCTGCTGACATAAAGACTTTGAACCTTTCGCCACCTGGACTCTTCATGGCGCCTCTCCCAGCTCAACACGCAAAGACGGCGCCACCGCTGGATGACACGCTAAATTTACGTCACGCTACAATCATGTGTGTGTTCCGGAACATGATGAAGGCACATCGTCATCCTCCATTGCAGCAACAACAACGCATATTTTGATTGAAAACCTTTTTTTTAATTAAAATGATTATTTGTTTCTAATCTGGGACGTATTCTTTGCAGTGTACCGAGAGGGCGGAGCCTAATTCTCACAACGTTCACATCTGTTGATACTGTATTTGGTTCATCTTTTACTAGAGTCCTAAATATTGGCGATGTCGGCGCCGATATTTGGCATATGATGAGAGTATTTAATAAAAAATGTGAAGTAGATAGTAATAATAAGCAGTGCACAAGCACCAGCCATTTTGTCCTGCATGAGAAAAGTTCTCTTTTTGCTGCAAAAATTAAAAAATGACTTTGTCAATAATTCTCCCCAAATATGTTTTGATATCCCACAGGGTCTTTGTTCGCCCCCCGCCCCTTTCTCTCCTCCTTGCTCACCTGCGGTAATTCTTCTCTACTTTGAATTTTTGCCGGAAAATCCAGTTTTGGTCCTTCTCTCCCTGCGCCACGACTTTCATGTTCCGTCATTCAATCAAATAACAGCACAGAAATGGATGGAGAGACAAGATGCCTCTGCCAAAAACCTAAACATTGCGTAAATACCTTGACAAATATTACATAATTATATAAGTAAAGAAGAGCAGGCAGCAGCTCACACATTCTCATACTTTCTATAACATTCTGGAAGAACTGTCAGCCATCTTGAAAAATGTCTCAACTGTAATCCACGTGAAAGAACCGGGAATAGTTTTTATTTAAATGTTCACATTTCTGCTATAAAATTGATGTAGAGAAATCCCATTTTTGTACCAATTTTTCAGGTTTGCCTTATTTTGAAAAACGAAACCTTGATGCTCCTCTTTGATGTTTTTTTTCTGCTAAATTCACTACAACGTTAAAACACGGGGTCGCTAAAAAAAAAATCATGTTAAAAACAAGGCCGTAACTAGGATTTGACAAACACCGAGGTCAAAAGATGGTGTGTTTAAATAATGTTAATGAGATTAATACATAATAAAATCCCCTTAAAAAAAAAGTAACTTTTTCATTAAAAAAAAAAAGCTTCTTAACCAAAAATGGGTTACTCATTGAAAAACAACCCAAAAATGAGTTACTCATTGAAAAACAACCCATAAATAAGTTACTCATTGAAAAACAACCCAAAAATGGGTTACTCATTGAAAAACAACCCATAAATGTGTTACTCAATGAAAAACAACCCATAAGTGTTACTCATTGAAAAACAACCCATAAATGTGTTACTCATTGAAAAACAACCCAAAAATGGGTTACTCGTTGAAAAACAACCCATAAATGTGTTACTCATTGAAAAACAACCCATAAATGTGTTACTCATTGAAAAACAACCCATAAATGTGTTACTCAATGAAAAACAACCCAAAAATGGGTTACTCATTGAAAAACAATCCATAAATGTGTTACTCAATGAAAAACAACCCATAAGTGTTACTCATTGAAAAACAACCCATAAATGTGTTACTCAATGAAAAACAACCCATAAGTGTTACTGAAAAACAACCCATAAATGTGTTACTCATTGAAAAACGACCCAAAAATGGGTTACTCATTGAAAAACAACCCATAAATGTGTTACTCATTGAAAAACAACCCATAAATGTGTTACTCAATGAAAAACAACCCATAAATGGGTTACTCATTGAAAAACAACCCATAAATGTGTTACTCATTGAAAAACAACCCAAAAATGGGTTACTCAATAAAAAACAACCCATAAATGGGTTACTCATTGAAAAACAACCCATAAATGTGTTACTCATTGAAAAACCACCCATAAATGGGTTACTCTTTGAAAAACAACCCATAAATGTGTTACTCAATGAAAAACAACCCATAAATGGGTTACTCATTGAAAAACAACCCATAAATGTGTTACTCATTGAAAAACAACCCAAAAATGGGTTACTCAATAAAAAACAACCCATGAATGGGTTACCCATTGAAAAACAACCCATAAATGGGTTACTCATTGAAAAACAACCCAAAAATGGTTAATCATTTTGAAAACCCAGCAATTGAGCTGAAATAATACCCTGATAACCCCCAAAAATGGGTTGCTCTTCATAAAAACATCTCCAAACCTTAACTCGACACCAGCAACCCATAAATTGGGTTACCAAAAATAACCCAGCATTTCTAGTGCATGGCCTACAAAGAGAAGTGTTTTTCTGTCTTCATTCCAAATGTCCACTAGGTGGAGCTAAGACGTTCTCACTCCTTTGGGTCTGAACTTAACACTTGAAGCAGGACCATTAAAAAGTGATGTACCCTCAGTACAACAATATTTCATTTTATTTTCTGCTAATTATAATAAATTTAGTTTTGCCTGCATAGTAATAGTTTTCCTAAAAATAATATTGATTTTGATGTTATGTCAACAATCAATGTTATGTCGTAATATTTTCTCCCATATCAGTTATTTGTCTTCATAAGGTATTTGTAATAATAACTTATGTTATGTTGTCATTAAAGTCATATTATGTCATTATATTAACAATAAATAATATTTTGTTACAGTATGTATTTTTTTCTCGAGAATGTCATGTTATTTTGTCATAACAATTATATATTCTGTGTTTTTTTTTTTCGGGCCCAAAAATTATCATCTTATTTTAACCTAATGATATCAATATTACATATTATTTTGTCAATGATCATTTTATTACGTCCTAATAGTTATAACGCTTCCATCTTAATAATAATATAATTTTATCCTAATACTGTAATTGTGTTATGTCCTAATATCAATAAGTGTTACTTTTCCTGATAATCCCAACAATGGTTCTATCTTAATTTCAATATTATTCTATCCTAATAATCATGTGATTTTTGTCCCAATATTAAAAACGGTGTTATTTTTTCCTTACTATCGTTTTATGCTATTAATAGCAATGTTATATTATCCTAATATCAGTAAAAGCATGTTTTGTCCTAATATTCAATATTACATGTTATTTTAGACTATTATATCAACAATGCATGTTATTTAAACCTAATATCAAAAACATGTTATTTTATCCTATCAATGTTTGGTGTTCATCCATATATATATGTATATATATATATATATATATATATACACACACACAGAAACACGTGTGTGTATATATATATATATATATATATATATATATATATATATATATATATATATATATATATAATGCATTTCTGTTGAGCTTCTCAGACTATTTAAGACTTGACAAGAACATTAAAACTAGAAAAAAAGATTTGCAGTGAAGTGATTCTTGCCATTGAAAAGTTGGTGTAGAAAAAAGTTTTATTGTCATATTTACAGCCAGAGTGTGTCCTTAAGACACACACAAACACACAAACACACACACACACACACAGTTCCCTTTCCTCCTGACCCAAAAAACACAGAACCGTTCCACTGATCCAGACTTCCAGGATGTTGTGGAGAAGACAAGTTCCAACAGCCGTCTCGTGACAACAAGCACACATTTGGATGCATTTTCTTTTTGTGTGTGTGTGTGGTTCGCTGCGAGCGCTGCGTGTTCTCGTGTGGACGCATGCTAAAGCGCATTCAAACATGGCAGCGGTGAGGAATGGGCGGAGCCTGGCTGCCGGGTTTTTTGACTTCCGGTTTGTTGTGAACATCTCGTCTTGTGTGTGTGATGGTGGCAGGTGTTGTAATCATTGTTGCTGCCTTTTGGATAGGTACCTACACACACACACACACACACACACACACACACACACACACACACACACACACACAATTAGATCAGTGTTTCGTAACTATAGGCCCCCCTAGCGCCACCTAGAGGGCCGCTATTTATTACCCATTTCTCAGCTGTATGTGCTGCAGCGCGATATTCAGTTGTAATGCACTTTTCCACCACTTGTGGCAGTAAAGACAACATCAAACAAACAGAAGTCTAGAGCTAAGGTTATTGAGAAGTTTCTGAAGGGCAAAAATTATGACTAAAGTGATGAAACTGTGTTTGAATGTTATTGTCAGTTTATTTAAGAAATATATATATATATTAATATTGTCATCAACTTGGTTGAAATGTATATATTTTAGCACTGCGTAATTGTATGTATCATTTTTTATGAGTCCCTTCTTTTGCGTTATATTTGATAAGTATTTATTTTTGTAATCAGCCTGACTTAAGATATCACTATCGAATACAATTAAGATGTATGGGTAAGATTACAAATTCAGGGTTAACATTTGAGTGGGCCCCAGGCCTCTATGCAGTGAAAAAAGTTGGGCCCCCAGGTCAAAAAGGTTAAGAACCCCTGTATTAGATAATGCTAGCTAGTAGGGGTGCACAAAAAAATTGATTCGCGGCCGAATTGCTGTTCTTGCTCATCTCAATTGTAAAATTATATATATATATATATATATATTTTTTTTAATCGATTAAGAATTTTCAAAAATTAATAATTTTCTTTTATAATTATATATATTTTTTTTTTGTTGTTGTTGTTTTTTAAATCGATTAAGAATTTTCAAAAATTAATAATTTTCTTTTATAATTTTATATATATATATTTTTTTTGTTTGTTTGTTTGTTTTTTAAATCGATTAAGAATTTTCTAAAATTGATCATTTTCTTTTATAGAAAATTATTTTTATAATTGATCCATAATTTTCAAAAACTGAGTTTTTTAAAGTGATTCATTATTTTCAAAAATCTATTTAAAAAATAATAATTTTAAATTTGATTAATTATTTTCAAAAATGCATTTAAAAATAAAATTACTTTTTTAATGTACAAAAAATTATTTGATTCATTCATAATTTTCAAAAATTTATTTAAAAAATAACAAATGGTAATATAAATGTGATTATTTTCCAAAAGTGATTTAAAAAATAATTTCAATAGGATTAATATTTTTCTAAAATTGATTTAAAAATATCTATAAAATTTTTAATCGATTATTAATAATAACTATTAATCGATTTAAAAATATGAACTCATAATTTTCTAAAAATGTATTAAAAATTAACAAAAAAAAAATTAAATTTACAAAAAGTATTTTAATTGATTCATAATTTTCAAAAAACAAATACATTTTTACATTTGATTTTCCAAAAATTATTTAAAAAATTATTTTAATTTGATTAATAATTGTATAAAAAGTATTAAAAATATATACATTTTAAAACATTGATTATTAATTATCATTAATCGATTAAAATGTATATATTTTTCTAACTAGTTCATAATTTTCTAAAAATGTATTAAAAAAAAGTTTTATTTACTTTTGTTTTTATTTATCCATAATTTTCCCAAAAATTATTTACAAAAAATGTTTTGAAAAATACAATAAAAAATACAAGATAATTTATAATTTTCAAAGATTGAGTAATTTTTTTTCCGTAAAAATCCCTTTTTCAAGACATTTTTAGACCAACGCCATGCGAACAGAAGGAGCTTTTCTAAACTGTTTTGAAAAAGTTCCTTCATGTTACTCAACCAAATAATACATTGCGAGAATCGGTTTGAAAATGGAGAATCTTGTTGATTCAAGAATCGAATCGACACCCCAGAAATCGAAATCGTATCGACTCGTTAAGTACCCAAAGATTTGCAGCCCTACAAGCCAACAAATGCGTGTGTGTGTGTGTGTGTGTGTGTGTGTTACCTCTCCCAGTGTTTGTGGTTGAGTCCAGAAAAGTCGTCCAGTTTGGAGATCTCCTTCAGGTACTGGGCCAGCTTCTGCAGCTCCCGGTCCTTCTCCCGGTTCATGTGTGCCTTCATGAAGGGTCGGATCTTCAGTCCGTTCTGCGGGTTCATGAGGAAGTTGCGTCCGATGTCGTCGAACATGATGGTGTTTTTCCTGCTGTAGAAGTCCTCGTACTTGCCCCAGATCACCCCCAGCGGCTTCACCTGCACACACACACAGCAGGTGTACCTAATGAAGCGGCCACAGAGCGTGAAAGAAAGGGAACACAGGTGTGTACCGACCTCCACCACGCCTCTCTTTGGCGTGTGGACCGTGATCATGGCCGCGCTGTCCAGCATGAAGGTGATCTTGTAGTTAGGGTTGTCCGTCACTCCCAACTCCTGACACACACACACACACACATGTAATCAACATCACACACATGTCTTGGCGAGAGGTTCCACTACAGGAAGTGACCAAGTGCGGTCAAAAAACCACGTTTGTCTTGCTGATTGGCAGCACGGGGTCACATGGTCCCAGCTGAGCCGCTGTACCTTCATCTTGGCGTCGATCCACTTCATGCTGGTGGCGGCTGCAGGGAAACGCAGGGGAATGTGTGAAAGGAGAAAGGAGAGGCGGCGGCTGACTAGTCGTACGTACACCAGATCACGATGTCGTAGTCCTCGTAGGCTGACGTCAGGAACTCGTGAAGGAACGGCCTCATCAGCTCCTGGCCGGTCTCCGCACATGACTTGTGATCTGGGACACACACACACATGATGGAGTGTGTGTGTTTCAGTTGTAGGCGGGGCTAAAACTCACCAAACAAAGTGTAATCCACATCCAGAACCAGAAGTCTTTTGTCTTCTCTGGGGGGGTTCAGCTCCTCCACTTTGTAATCTTTGACCCTGCGTGCAATTTTAGCCAAGTTCTCCTCTCTGGGGGATGACAACATTCTTCTTTTTATACTTGGAAGACACACAGCAATTTTAAACACTGCCTCATGTGGTGGCCATACACGCTGGAACATACATATATATACATATATATATATATACATATAAATACATATATACATACATACATACATACATATATATATATATACACACATAATACATACATACATATATATATATATATACACACACATATATATATACACATATATACACACAATACATACACACATAAATATACATACATATATATATATATATATATATATATATATATATACACATAAACACATATGTATCCATCCATCCATTCATTTTCTACCGCTTATTCCTTTGTGGGGTCGCGGGGGGGCGCTGGCGCCTATCTCAGCTACAATCGGGCCGAAGGCGGGGTACACCCTGGACAAGTCGCCACCTCATCGCAGACACACATATGTGTATATATATATATATATATATATATATATATATTTTATTTTTTTTTCATATATATATATATATATATATTTACAGACACACATACATATATATATGTATATATACAGACACACATACATATATATATATATATATATATATATATATATATATATATACATATATACCCACACATACATATATATATGTATATATATAGACACACACACATACACACATGTATATACATATACAAACACACACATGTATATACATACACACACACACATGTATATACATATACACACACACATGTATATACATACACACACACACATATATATACACATATAAACATACATGTATACATATAACATTTTCATATTCAGATCGTTATATGATCAATTGCCACTTTTTGTATATATACAGCAGTACATAAATATGCATACATATGTACTCTATATACACTACACTGTTGTGTATATACTTATAGATACATATATATTTATATGTACATACATATATGCACACACACCTGTTTTCCACTTCGATGACCTCATCCTCAATGTCAAAATCATTGACCACGTCGTCGTTCTCAGGGGGCGGGGCTAAAACCTCCTCCTGCACAAAAGCCACACTCGTCTTGTGTTACAAAATGTGCGTGTGTGTTAAGTGTGTGAGTCTGTTATGTGTAGTCGTCGTGTTAGTTTTTTGGTAAGTTAGTGTGTTGGCGTGTTAGTCAGTCAGTGAGTTTGTGTGCTGGTTCATTAGCATTGTGATTGATGTTAGTTTACTGGTGTGTTAGTCTGAAGGAGTGTGTTGCTGTGTTAGTGTGTTTATGGCCTAGTACAGGGGTGGGCATTACGTAAATCGCGATCGACTGGTCGATCTCGGAGGGTGTGTCAGTCGACCTCAAGCCAGGCATTAAAAAATCTACATAAAAATGAGCAATCATCAATCATACCAAGACTTCACTTTCGCCAGTTGTTTGACATTCTCGGCACCCGAGGATCTTGTGAGATGACGCTGGCTGCTGCGAGCTCATATTTAAGAAAAAAATCACTAACAGGGCGGACGCAGAGAACACACATTTTATTTCTAGAGACTCCGTACCTACTGTCAAAACTCTAAAGACCGACTGCACACTTCCTGTCTTCACCATAAAAGACCTGTTTCATCCTGCCTGTGCTAACAAAATAAGAGTCTCAGAAAGCTAGCGTGCACAAGCTAGCAAGCTACGGAGTTTGATGCCAATGTATTTCTCCCCCGCCCTCAGCGACCGCTTTCTCACTTGCTTGCCCACCCGCACACTCACTGACGTCACTCACCTGCTGCCGGACATCAAAGGGCCACACACATATGCTACTCTCATAACAAAGTGTTTAAAAACCAGTATGCAAGTTGGACAAATGAGATGCCAAATCCAACCACTTTCATGTGGTATTGGACAGAAAGGAGGACGTTTTTTTTTCCTCCATTTGAAAATGCGGACGTTATCAGCACCACTGTCTGATTCCAATCAATGCAAGTCATCAGAATCAGGTAATACACCAACTTATATTCTTGTCTTCATGAAAGAAAGGAATCTATGTGTGTTAAATATGCTTGTATTATCATTAAACACCATTAACTTGTTAACAAAAATGTCTCTTTCATGAATAAATACATATAAATTATAAATAGGAATGAGGTAGATCTCCTCGACTTGGGTCAATTGAAAAGTAGCTCACCTGCAGAAAAAGTGTGGGCACCCCTGGCCTAGTATAATAGTGTGTTGATGTTTTAGTGTGTCATGTTAGTTTATTGGTCTGTTGTTGTGTTAGTTTATTGATGTTACAGGTTATAAGTTTGTTAGCGTCCCGGTGTGTTGGTGTCTTAACTTAAACAAGTTGAACAACTTATTGGGGTGTTACCATTTAGTGGTCAATTGTGCAGAATATGTACTGTACTGTGCAATCTACTAATAAAAGTATCAATCAATCAATCAAAAGTGTAAAGGAAAAAAGACACTTTTTATTTCAACCGTACTTCCCGTCAAAAGCCTAAAGACTGATCGCACAGTTCCTGTCTTCACAATAAAAGTGCCGCTCCATCGCGCCTGCGCTAACAAAATAAGAGTCTCCGAAAGCCAGCGCAAACAAGCTAGCAAGCTACTGAGTTGTCGCCAATGTATTTCTTGTAAAGTGTATAAAAACGAATATGGAAGCTGGACAAATAAGATGCCAAAAACCAACGACTTTCATGTGGTATTAGACAGGAAGGAGGAAGTTTTTTTCTCCTCCATTTGAAAACGTGGACATTATCAGCACTATACTGTCTGATTCCAATCAATGCAAGTCATCAGAATCAGGTAATACACCAACTTATATTGTTGCCTTCGTGAAAGATAGGAATCTATATGTTAAACATGCATGTATATTCATTAAAACACCTTTAACATGTCAACAAAAACGGCAAAGACATAACTATAAATTATATACTGTATATATATATGTATACATATATATACATAAATATATATGATATGTGTATATATGTATATATGAGGTAGATCACCTCGACTTGGTCATTTATTAAGTAATTGATTAACGTTGAACAACTTATTGGGGTGTTACCATTTAGTGGTCAATTGTGCAGAATATGTATTGTACTGTGCAATCTACTAATAAAAGTATCAATCAATCAATCAAAAGTGTAAAGAAAAAAAGACACTCTTTATTTCAACCGTACTTCCCGTCAAAAGCCTAAAGACTGATCGCACAGTTCCTGTCTTCACAATAAAAGCGCCGCTCCATCGCGCCTGCGCTAACAAAATAAGAGTCTCCGAAAGCCAGCGCAAACAAGCCAGCAAGCTACGGAATTGTCGCCAATGTATTTCTTGTAAAGTGTATAAAAACGAATATGGAAGCTGGACAAATAAGATGCCAAAAACCAACGACTTTCATGTGGTATCAGACAGGAAGGAGGAAGTTTTTTTCTCATCCATTTGAAAATGTGGACATTATCAGCACTATACTGTCTGATTCCAATCAATGCAAGTCATCAGAATCAGGTAATACACCAACTTATATTGTTGCCTTCATGAAAGATAGGAATCTATATGTTAAACATGCATGTATATTCATTAAAACACCTTTAACATGTCAACAAAAACGGCAAAAGAAATAACTATAAATTATATACTGTATATATATATATACATAAATATATATGATATGTGTGTATATGTATATATGAGGTAGATCACCTCGACTTGGTCATTTATTAAGTAATTAATAAACGTTGAAAAACTTATTGGGGTGTTACCATTTAGTGCTCAATTGTACAGAATATGTATTGTACTGTGCAATCTACTAATAAAAGTATCAATCAATCAATCAAAAGTGTAAAGGAAAAAAGACACTTTTTATTTAAATAAATAAATGATAAATGGGTTGTACTTGTATGGCGCTTTTCTACCTTCAAGGTACTCAAAGCGCTTTGACATTACTTCCACATTTACCCATTCACACACACATTCACACACTGATGGAGGGAGCTGCCATGCAAGGCGCCAACCAGCACCCATCAGGAGGAAGGGTGAAGTGTCTTGCTCAGGACACAACGGACGTGACGAGGTTGGTACTAGGTGGGAATTGAACCAGGGACGCTCGGGTTGCGCACGGCCACTCTCCCACTGCGCCACGCCGTACTTCCCGTCAAAAGCCTAAAGACTGATCGCACAGTTCCTGTCTTCACAATAAAAGCGCCGCTCCATCGCGCCTGCGCTAACAAAATAAGAGTCTCCGAAAGCCAGCGCAAACAAGCTAGCAAGCTACGGAGTTTGCCGCCAATGTATTTCTTGTAAAGTGTATAAAAACGAATATGGAAGCTGGACAAATAAGATGCCAAAAACCAACGACTTTCATGTGGTATTAGACAGAAAAGAGGAACTTTTTTTCTCCTCCATTTGAAAACGTGGACGTTATCAGCACTATACTGTCTGATTCCAATCAATGCAAGTCATCAGAATCAGGTAATACACCAACTTATATTCTTGTCTTCATGAAAGATAGGAATCTATATATCGCTGCTGTGTTGGATCCGCTTTGGACTGGACTCTCGCGACTGTGTTGGATCCATTATGGATTGAACTTTCACAGTATCATGTTAGACCCGCTCCACATCCATTGCTTTCCTCCTCTCCAAGGTTCTCATAGTCATCATTGTCACCGACGTCCCACTGGGTGTGAGTTTTCCTTGCCCTTATGTGGGCCTACCGAGGATGTCGTGGTGGTTTGTGCAGCCCTTTGAGACACTAGTGATTTAGGGCTATATAAGTAAACATAGATTGATTTGATTTGATGTTGACACCCCTGTGTTAGTGCATTAGTGTGTTTTTGTGTGTCTGTGTCCTACCAGGCCCTCCTCCCGGGTGCCCATCATCATGATCTTGGTGTTGGGTTTGAGCTTGAGCGAGCCCAGCTTCACTTGGTCCTCCGCTGGCTTTCCTGTCGGAGCAAGATCCCGGGTGAGGACAATAGATGACAACACGATCCTCACACACACACACACACACTAACCTTTGACCTTTAGCCCCAGCAGCTTCTGTCTCTCCGGCAGAACCCCGGTCAGGGTCTTGATGGACTGTTTGAGATCCATGACCGTGTCCTCCTCGGAGAGGGAGGTGATGGAGTACTCTTGGCCCCCCCACTTGATGATGACTGACACGGACATGGCTCACAGCGGCTCCTCAATACACACACTCACACACACTTACACACACACTTACACACTCACACACACACTTACACACACACACACAGGATGACTAGACACAAAGCAAAAAGACAAAACCAGGTTGACTGCGTGTTAATGTTTTTAGCATGCTAGCTCTGGCTAGCTAGGCGGCTAGCTAGCTAGCATTAGCCGCCGGAAGTGCACAGGTGTGCGCGTCCTCACCTGTCTCAATTCTGCGAGCATGTGACGCTAACATGCGGCTCGCAACGAACGGGACTAAAAAGGGGACTCGGCAAAGTTGTCCGTGTCAGCTTCATTTAGCGGGACCAGCTCTTTCCGGCTTGAGCCTCCCGCCGGAAGTGACGTAGGACAAAGACTGGTTGTCGTAGCAACGAGCCGGCGTTCTTTGATCCAATGGCCGAACTGAGCCTAAGTATTGTTTTTCTGCTGTTACAACGTTTATATGTATTTCCAATTCTGAAACGCAAATCGAGAAACAAAATTAGGACGTTTTTTCGATTTTTATTATATATGGCAGATTTTAAAACAAATAAAAAAAGGGTGGATTTTCATTCCAATATTGCCATAAAATTGGATTTTTGTGCGGTTTTCTTTGATGTATTTTTATTTTTCCAGATAAACACAAAAATCCAATTTATGTTTGTCCAAAGTGCAAAAATGTGCGTTTATCTGTGTGATGAAAAATTGAACCCGAAGCAGTATTTTAGCTTTTCTTTCGCATTTATCATGTTTTTAGCATAACAATAACAGTCCGTGTAGCTTCTGTTCTTTCTATTTACAATTCTAAAACGCAAGTCAAGAAACAAAATTAGGGCTTTTTTTTCGATTTTTATTACATATGCCAGATTTTAAAACTAACAAAAAAGGGTGGATTTCATTCCAATATTGCCATAAAATTTGATTTTTGTGCGGTTTTCCTTTGATGTATTTTTATTTTTCCAGATAAACACAAAAATCCAATTTATAATTTGTCCGAAGTGCAAAAATGTGTGATGAAAAATTGAACCCGAAGCAGTATTTTAGCTTTTCCTTCGCATTTATCATGTTTTTAGCATAACAATAACAGTCCGTGTAGCTTCTGTTCATTCTATTTACAATTCTAAAACGCAAATCAATAAACAAAATTAGGGCTTTTTTTTCGATTTTTATTATATATGCCAGATTTTAAAACTAAAAAAAGGGTGGATTTTCATTCAAATATTGCCATAAAATTTGATTTTTTTGCGGTTTTCTTTTGATGTATTTTTATTTTTCCAGATAAACACAAAAATCCAATTAATGTTGATCCAAAGTGCAAAAATGTGCGTTTATCTGTGTGATGAAAAATTTAACCTGAAGCAGTATTTTAGCTTTTCCTTCGCATTTATCATGTTTTTAGCATAACAATAACAGTCCGTGTAGCTTCTGTTCTTTCTATTTACAATTCTAAAACGCAAATCAAGAAACAAAATTAGGGCTTTTTTTTCGATTTTTATTATATAATATGCCAGATTTTAAAACTAACAAAAAAGGGTGGATTTTCATTCCAATATTGCCATAAAATTTGATTTTTGTTCGGTTTTCCTTTGATGTATTTTTATTTTTCCAGATAAACACAAAAATACAATTTATAATTTGTCCGAAGTGCAAAAATGTGTGATGAAAAATTGAAACCGAAGCATTATTTTAGCTTTTCCTTCGCATTTATCATGTTTTTAGCATAACAATAACAGTCCGTGTAGCTTCTGTTCATTCTATTTACAATTCTAAAACGCAAATCAAGAAACAAAATTAGGGCGGTGTTTCGATTTTTATTATATATGCCAGATTTTAAAACTAACAAAAAAGGGTGGATTTTCATTCCAATATTGCCATAAAATTTGATTTTTGTGCTGTTTCCTTTGATGTATTTTTATTTTTCCAGATAAACACAAAAATCCAATTAATATTTGTCCAAAGTGCAAAAATGTGCGTTTATCTGTGTGATGAAAAATTGAACCCGAAGCAGTATTTTAGCTTTTCCTTCACATTTATCATGTTTTTAGCATAACAATAACAGTCCGTGTAGCTTCTGTTCATTCTATTTACAATTCTAAAACACAAATCAAGAAACAAAATTAGGGCGGTGTTTCGATTTTTATTATATATGCCAGATTTTAAAACTAACAAAAAAGGGTGGATTTTCATTCAAATATTGCCATAAAATTGGATTTTTGTGCGGTTTTCCTTTATGTATTTTTATTTTTCCAGATAAACACAAAAATCCAATTAATGTTTGTCCAAAGTGCAAAAATGCGCGTTTATCTGTGTGATGAAAAATTGAACCCGAAGCAGTATTTTAGCTTTTCCTTCGCATTTATCATGTTTTTAGCATAACAATAACAGTCCGTGTAGCTTCTGTTCTTTCTATTTACAATTCTAAAACGCAAATCAAGAAACAAAATTAGGGCTTTTTTTTCGATTTTTATTGTATAATATGCCAGATTTTAAAACTAACAAAAAAGGGTGGATTTTCATTCAAATATTGCCATAAAATTGGATTTTTGTGCGGTTTTCTTTTATGTATTTTTATTTTTCCAGATAAACACAAAAATACAATTTATAATTTGTCCAAAGTGCAAAAATGTGCGTTTATCTGTGTGATGAAAAATTGAACCCGAAGCAGTATTTTAGCTTTTCCTTCGCATTTATCATGTTTTTAGCATAACAATAACAGTCCGTGTAGCTTCTGTTCATTCTATTTACAATTCTAAAACGCAAATCAAAAAGCAAAATTAGGACGTTTTTTCGATTTTTATTATATATTGCAGATTTGTAAAACAAATAAAAAAGGTTGGATTTTCATTCAAATAGTGCAATAAAATTGGATTTTTGTGCGGTTTTCTTTTATGTATTTTTATTTTTCCAGATAAACACTAGAATCCAATTTATGTTTGTCCAAAGTGCAAAAATGCGCGTTTATCTGTGTGATGAAAAATTGAACCCGAAGCAGTATTTTAGCTTTTCCTTCGCATTTATCATGTTTTTAGCATAACAATAACAGTCCGTGTAGCTTCTGTTCATTCTATTTACAATTCTAAAACGCAAATCAAGAAACAAAATTAGGGCGGTGTTTCGATTTTTACTATGTATGCCAGATTTTAAAACTAACAAAAAAGGGTGGATTTTCATTCCAATATTGCCATAAAATTTGATTTTTGTGCGGTTTTCCTTTGATGTATTTTTATTTTTCCAGATAAACACAAAAATCCAATTAATGTTGATCCAAAGTGCAAAAATGTGCGTCTATCTGTGTGATGAAAAATTGAACCCGAAGCAGTATTTTAGCATTTCCTTCGCATTTATCATGTTTTTAGCATAACAATAACAGTCCGTGTAGCTTCTGTTCATTCTATTTACAATTCTAAAACGCAAATCAAGAAACAAAATTAGGGCGGTGTTTCGATTTTTATTATATATGCCAGATTTTAAAACAAATAAAAAAAGGGGGGATTTTCATTCCAATATTGCCATAAAATTGGATTTTTGAGCATTTTTCCTTTGATGTATTTTTATTTTTCCAGATAAACACAAAAATACAATTTATAATTTGTCCAAAGTGCAAAAATGCGCGTTTATCTGTGTGATGAAAAATTGAACCCGAAGCAGTATTTTAGCTTTTCCTTCGCATTTATCATGTTTTTAGCATAACAATAACAGTCCGTGTAGCTTCTGTTCATTCTATTTACAATTCTAAAACCTAAATCAAGAAACAAAATTAGGACGGTGTTTCGATTTTTATTATATATGCCAGATTTTAAAACTAACAAAAAAGGGTGGATTTTCATTCAAATATTGACATAAAATTAGATTTTTGAGCATTTTTCCTTTGATGTATTTTTATTTTTCCAGATAAACACAAAAATCCAATTTATGTTTGTCCAAAGTGCAAAAATGTGCGTTTATCTGTGTGATGAAAAATTGAACCTGAAGCAGTATTTTAGCATTTCCTTCGCATTTATCATGTTTTTAGCATAACAATAACAGTCCGTGTAGCTTCTGTTCATTCTATTTACAATTCTAAAACGCAAATCAAAAAACAAAATTGGGACGTTTTTTCGATTTTTATTATATATGCCAGATTTTAAAACTAACAAAAAATGGTGGATTTTCATTTAAATAGTGCCATAAAATTGGATTTTTGTGCGGTTTTCCTTTGATGTATTTTTATTTTTCCGGATAAACACAAAAATCCAATTAATGTTTGTCCAAAGTGCAAAAATGTGCGTTTATCTGTGTGATGAAAAATTGAACCCGATGCATTATTTTAGCTTTTCTTTCGCATTTATCATGTTTTTAGCATAACAATAACAGTCCGTGTAGCTTCTGTTCATTCTATTTACAATTCTAAAACGCAAATCAAAAAACAAAATTAGGGCGGTGTTTCGATTTTTATTATATATGCCAGATTTTAAAACTAACAAAAAAGGGTGGATTTTCATTCCAATATTGCCATAAAATTAGATTTTTGTGCGGTTTTCTTTTATGTATTTTTATTTTTCCAGATGAACACAAAAATCCAATTAATGTTTCTCCAAAGTGCAAAAATGTGCGTTTATCTGTGTGATGAAAAATTGAACCCGAAGCAGTATTTTAGCTTTTCCTTCGCATTTATCATGTTTTTAGCATAACAATAACAGTCCGTGTAGCTTCTGTTCATTCTATTTACAATTCTAAAACGCAAATCAAGAAACAAAATTAGGGATTTTTTTTTCGATTTTTATTATATATGCCAGATTTTAAAACTAACAAAAAAGGGTGGATTTTCATTCCAATATTGCCATAAAATTGGATTTTTGAGCATTTTTCCTTTGATGTATTTTTATTTTTCCAGATAAACACAAAAATCCAATGAAAGTTGATCCAAAGTGCAGAAATGTGTGTTTATCTGTGTGATGAAAAATTGAACCTGAAGCAGTATTTTAGCTTTTCCTTCGCATTTATCATGTTTTTAGCATAACAATAACAGTCCGTGTAGCTTCTGTTCTTTCTATTTACAATTCTAAAACGCAAATCAAGAAACAAAATTAGGGCTTTTTTTTCGATTTTTATTATATAATATGCCAGATTTTAAAACTAACAAAAAAGGGTGGATTTTCATTCCAATATTGCCATAAAATTTGATTTTTGTTCGGTTTTCCTTTGATGTATTTTTATTTTTCCAGATAAACACAAAAATCCAATTGAAGTTGATCCAAAGTGCAAAAATGTGCGTTTATCTGTGTGCTGAAAAATTGAACCTGAAGCAGTATTTTAGCTTTTCCTTCGCATTTATCATGTTTTTAGCATAACAATAACAGTCCGTGTAGCTTCTGTTCATTCTATTTACAATTCTAAAATGCAAATCAACAAACAATATTAGGACGTTTTTTCGATTTTTATTATGTATGCCAGATTTTAAAACTAACAAAAAAGGGTGGATTTTCATTCAAATATTCCCATAAAATTAGATTTTTGTGCGGTTTCCTTTGATGTATTTTTATTTTTCCAGATAAACACAAAAATCCAATTAATGTTGATCCAAAGTGCAAAAATGTGCGTCTATCTGTGTGATGAAAAATTGAACCCGAAGCAGTATTTTAGCTTTTCTTTCGCATTTATCATGTTTTTAGCATAACAATAACAGTCCGTGTAGCTTCTGTTCATTCTATTTACAATTCTAAAACGCAAATCAAGAAACAAAATTAGGACGGTGTTTCGATTTTTACTATATATGCCAGATTTTAAAACTAACAAAAAAGGGTGTATTTTCATTCAAATATTGCCATAAAATTAGATTTTTGTGCGGTTTTCCTTTGATGTATTTTTATTTTTCCAGATAAACACAAAAATCCAATGAAAGTTGATCCAAAGTGCAGAAATGTGTGTTTATCTGTGTGATGAAAAATTGAACCCGAAGCAGTATTTTAGCTTTTCTTTCGCATTTATCATGTTTTTAGCATAACAATAACAGTCCGTGTAGCTTCTGTTCATTCTATTTACAATTCTAAAATGTAAATCAAAAAGCAAAATTAGGACGTTTTTTCGATTTTTATTATATATTGCAGATTTGTAAAACAAATAAAAAAGGTTGGATTTTCATTCAAATAGTGCAATAAAATTGGATTTTTGTGCGGTTTTCTTTTATGTATTTTTATTTTTCCAGATAAACACTAGAATCCAATTTATGTTTGTCCAAAGTGCAAAAATGCGCGTTTATCTGTGTGATGAAAAATTGAACCCGAAGCAGTATTTTAGCTTTTCTTTCGCATTTATCATGTTTTTAACATAACAATAACAGTCCGTGTAGCTTCTGTTCATTCTATTTACAATTCTAAAACGCAAATTAAGAAACAAAATTAGGGATTTTTTTTTCGATTTTTATTATATATGCCAGATTTTAAAACTAACAAAAAAGGGTGGATTTTCATTCCAATATTGCCATAAAATTGGATTTTTGTGCGGTTTTCCTTTGATGTATTTTTATTTTTCCAGATAAACACAAAAATCCAATTAATGTTGATCCAAAGTGCAAAAATGTGCGTTTATCTCTGTGATGAAAAATTGAACCCGAAGCAGTATTTTAGCTTTTCCTTCGCATTTATCATGTTTTTAGCATAACAATAACAGTCCGTGTAGCTTCTGTTCATTCTATTTACAATTCTAAAACGCAAATCAAGAAAACAAAATTAGGGCGGTGTTTCGATTTTTATTATATATGCCAGATTTTAAAACTAACAAAAAAGGGTGGATTTTCATTCAAATATTGCCATAAAATTTGATTTTTGAGCGTTTTTCCTTTTCATGTCTTTTTTTTTCCAGTTAAACACAAAAATCCAATTAATGTTTGTCCAAAGTGCAAAAATGTGCGTTTATCTGTGTGATGAAAAATTGAACCCGAAGCAGTATTTTAGCTTTTCTTTCGCATTTATCATGTTTTTAGCATAACAATAACAGTCCGTGTAGCTTCTGTTCATTCTATTTACAATTCTAAAACGCAAATCAAGAAACAAAATTAGGGCGGTGTTTCGATTTTTACTATATATGCCAGATTTTAAAACTAACAAAAAAGGGTGTATTTTCATTCAAATATTGACATAAAATTTGATTTTTGAGCATTTTTCCTTTGATGTATTTTTATTTTTCCAGATAAACACAAAAATCCAATTCATGTTGATCCAAAGTGCAAAAATGTGCGTTTATCTGTGTGATGAAAAATTGAACCCGAAGCAGTATTTTAGCTTTTCCTTCGCATTTATCATGTTTTTAGCATAACAATAACAGTCCGTGTAGCTTCTGTTCATTCTATTTACAATTCTAAAACGCAAATCAAGAAACAAAATTAGGGCGGTGTTTCGATTTTTATTATATATGCCAGATTTTAAAACTAACAAAAAAGGGTGGATTTTCATTCCAATATTGCCATAAAATTGGATTTTTGTGCGGTTTTCCTTTGATGTATTTTTATTTTTCCAGATAAACACAAAAATCCAATTTATGTTTGTCCAAAGTGCAAAAATGCGCATTTATCTGCGTGATGAAAAATTGAACCCGAAGCAGTATTTTAGCTTTTCCTTCGCATTTATCATGTTTTTAGCATAACAATAACAGTCCGTGTAGCTTCTGTTCATTCTATTTACAATTCTAAAACGCAAATCAAGAAACAAAATTAGGGCGGTGTTTCGATTTTTATTATATATGCCAGATTTTAAAACTAACAAAAAAGGGTGGATTTTCATTCAAATATTGCCATAAAATTGGATTTTTGTGCGGTTTTCCTTTGATGTATTTTTATTTTTCCAGATAAACACAAAAATCCAATTAATGTTGATCCAAAGTGCAAAAATGCGTGGGTTCCCTCCGGGTACTCCGGCTTCCTCCCACCTCCAAAGACATGCACCTGGGGATAGGCCCCTCCCACCTCCAAAGACATGCACCTGGGGATAGGCTCCTCCCACCTCCAAAGACATGCACCTGGGGATAGGTTGATTGGCAACACTAAATGGGCCCTAGTGTGTGAATGTGAGTGTGAATGTTGTCCGTCTATCTGTGTTGGCTCTGCGATGAGGTGGCGACTTGTCCAGGGTGTACCCCGCCTTCCGCCCGATTGTAGCTGAGATAGGCGCCAGCGACCCCGAAAGGGAATAAGCGGTAGAAAATGGATGGATGGGTGATTAGTAATTATTCCCGCTTTTACTTTGAAAATATCTTTTTTTCGGTGTCAGAAAATGATAAGACATCCGGTTGGCCTTTTTTCTTTTTTTTCACTGTGGATTCAAAGTTTTGTTATATAACATATGAAGTGAAAATCAAACTATTTTTAGACGTTGTTATTCCTTTCTACTGTCAAAAATTATTATTATTATTATTATTTTATTTTTTTAAATTAAATTCACATAAACCTGTCGTGTCTTGTTTCCCCATTTCCATTTTTGAAACAGAAAATTAAAACTGACCAGCGGCCATTCATCATCACGTCCGGTCCGTCGCAACCTCGCTGCGCATGCGTGGCGCGGCCTCCTCGCCGCTAGCAAAATGGCTACGTGGTGAGACGCGCGGGTCGGCCGCATCCTGACAGCGAGAGGCGGCTCCATCCCCGGTACCCATAAACCTTTTTTTTATTACAATGTCCCGTTAAAAATGGTCGATGCCCATGCCGGAAAGCACACCGAGTCCGTGACGCCTTCTCTAAACTGCGTGTGAGTTTGACATTTATCCGCCGTTTTGTTGATGCTAACGCTAGCTAGCAGCTAAGGCTAGCTTAAATTGGAGCGCGAGCGGCGCCAAAGCTCAACGTATAAACTCAAATTAACACCTTCTTGTTTTATATATCTCCCTTTTATGTGCTTGCTTTTGTGTACGAGGTCAACCCGCGTTGTTTTGAATTAAACGCCCGTGGCGCCTTTGTTGTTGTTGACGTTATTGACAGGCAGCTTAGCTTGTGGCTAGGCTAAGCTAGCTGTTAGCTTAAGTGCATCTGCCTGATCTCGGCTCACATTTCAGGCCCTCAAAACGGAGATGGGTACGGAATAGATCAGGTTTTGTTTTCATTGGCCGTATTTGGAATAATGTCAGCATTGCGTCGCATTGTTGGAGTTCAGGCAGAGCGAGAGGTTACTAGAGTTCATTTCGGCATCACTGGGAAATGGCAGTAAGGCTGGCCTGTTCTAAAAATAGCTCAAATAACAGCACTTACCAGTGAACTGCCTCTATTTTTCAAAATTTTATTTATTTACTAGCAGGCTGGTCTAGATTTGCTCGACATTTTTAATTCTAAGAGAGACAAAACTCTAATAGAATTTGAAAATCCAACAACATATTTTAAAGACTTGGTCTTCACTTGTTTAAATAAATTCATTTATTTTTTTACTTTGTCTTTCTGAAAGTTATAAAAAGCAATTTTACAGAAAAATTACAAACCTTAAAAATGGTTTTAGGATTTTTAAACACATGTACCTTTTTACCTTTTAAATTCCTTCTTATTCTTTCCTGACAATTTAAATCAATGTCAAGTATTTTATTTTTTGATTGCAAAGAATAATACATACATTTTAATTCAATTGTTCATTTTAGCTTCTGTTTTTTTCGACGAAAAATATTTGTGAAATATTTCTTCAAACTTATTATGATTAAAATTCCCAAAAATTATTCTGGCAAAACTAGAAAATCTGTAGAATCAAATTTAAAACTGATTTCAAAGTGGATTTTAACCTATTTAAAACATGTCATCAAAATTCTAAAATTAGTCTTGATCAGGAAAAATTACTAATGATGTTCCATAAATTATTTTTTTAATTTTTTCAAAAAGATTCGAATGAGCTAGTTTTTATCTTAATTTTTTCGGCTGAATTTTTTATTTTAAAGAGTCAAAATTGAAGAGAAACTATGTTTCAAAATTTTAGGATTTTTAAACACATATACCTGATAAATTCCTTCCTTTTCTTTCCTGACAATTTAAATCAATGTTCAAGTATTTTTTTTTTTATTGTAAAGAATAATTAATACATTTTAATTTAATTCTTCATTTTAGCTTCTGTTTTTTCGACGAAGAATATTTGTGAAATATTTCTTCAAACTTATTATGATTAAAATAAAAAAAAAAATATTCTGGCAAAAGTAGAAAATCTGTAGAATCAAATTTAAATCTTATTTTAAAGTGGATTTTAACCTATTTAAAACATGTCATCAAAATTCTAAAATTAGTCTTGATCAGGAAAAATTACTAATGATGTTCCATAAATTATTTTTTAAATTTTTTCAAAAAGATTCGAATGAGCTAGTTTTTATCTTAATTTTTTCGGTTGAATTTTTTATTTTAAAGAGTCAAAATTGAAGAGAAACTATGTTTCAAAATTTTAGGATTTTTAAACACATATACCTGATAAATTCCTTCCTCTTCTTTCCTGACAATTTAAATCAATGTTCAAGTATTTTTTTTTAACTGTAAAGAATAATAAATACATTTTAATTTAATTCTTCATTTTAGCTTCTGTTTTTTTCGACAAAGAATATTTGTGAAATATTTCTTCAAACTTATTATGATTAAAATTCCCCAAAAATATTCTGGCAAAATCTAGAAAATCTGTAGAATCAAATTTAAATCTTATTTCAAAGTGGATTTTAACCTATTTAAAACATGTCATCAAAATTCTAAAATGAATCTTGATCAGGAAAAATTACTAATGATGTTCCATAAATTATTTTTTTAATTTTTTCAAAAAGATTCGAATGAGCTAGTTTTTATCTTAATTTTTTCGGTTGAATTTTTTATTTTAAATTTCAAAATTTTAGGATTTTTAAACACATATACCTGATAAATTCCTTCCTCTTCTTTCCTGACAATTTAAATCAATGTTCAAGTATTTTTTTTTAACTGTAAAGAATAATAAATACATTTTAATTTAATTCTTCATTTTAGCTTCTGTTTTTTTCGACGAAGAATATTTGTGAAATATTTCTTCAAACTTATTATGATTAAAATTCCCCAAAAATATTCTGGTGAAACTAAAAAATCTGTAGAATCAAATTTAAATCTTATTTCAAAGTGGATTTTAACCTATTTAAAACATGTCATCAAAATTCTAAAATTAATCTTGATCAGGAAAAATGACTAATGATGTTCCATAAATTATTTTTAAATTTTTTTTCAAAAAGATTCGAATTCGCCAGTTTTTATCTTCTTTTTTTTCGGTTGAATTTTTTATTTTAAAGAGTCAAAATTGAAGAGAAACTATGTTTCAAAATTTTAGGATTTTTAAACTCATATCTGATAAATTCCTTCCTCTTCTTTCCTGACAATTTAAATCAATGTTCAAGTATTTTATTTTTTAATTGTAAAGAATAATAAATACATTTTAATTTAATTCTTCATTTTAGCTTCTGTTTTTTTCGACGAAGAATATTTGTGAAATATTTCTTCAAACTTATTATGATTAAAATTAAAAAAAATTATTCTGGCAAAACTAGAAAATCTGTAGAATCAAATTTAAATCTTATTTTAAAGTGGATTTTAACCTATTTAAAACATGTCATCAAAATTCTAAAATTAGTCTTGATCAGGAAAAATTACTAATGATGTTCCATAAATTATTTTTTGAATTTTTTTCAAAAAGATTCGAATGAGCTAGTTTTTATCTTCAATTTTTCGGTTGAATTTTTTATTTTAAAGAGTCAAAATTGAAGAGAAACTATGTTTCAAAATTTTGGGATTTTTAAACACATATACCTGATAAATTCCTTCCTTTTCTTTCCTGACAATTTAAATCAATGTTCAAGTATTTTTTTTTTATTGTAAAGAATAATTAATACATTTTAATTTAATTCTTCATTTTAGCTTCTGTTTTTTCGACGAAGAATATTTGTGAAATATTTCTTCAAACTTATTATGATTAAAATAAAAAAAAAATATTCTGGCAAAAGTAGAAAATCTGTAGAATCAAATTTAAATCTTATTTTAAAGTGGATTTTAACCTATTTAAAACATGTCATCAAAATTCTAAAATTAGTCTTGATCAGGAAAAATTACTAATGATGTTCCATAAATTATTTTTTAAATTTTTTCAAAAAGATTCGAATGAGCTAGTTTTTATCTTAATTTTTTCGGTTGAATTTTTTATTTTAAAGAGTCAAAATTGAAGAGAAACTATGTTTCAAAATTTTAGGATTTTTAAACACATATACCTGATAAATTCCTTCCTCTTCTTTCCTGACAATTTAAATCAATGTTCAAGTATTTTTTTTTAACTGTAAAGAATAATAAATACATTTTAATTTAATTCTTCATTTTAGCTTCTGTTTTTTTCGACAAAGAATATTTGTGAAATATTTCTTCAAACTTATTATGATTAAAATTCCCCAAAAATATTCTGGCAAAATCTAGAAAATCTGTAGAATCAAATTTAAATCTTATTTCAAAGTGGATTTTAACCTATTTAAAACATGTCATCAAAATTCTAAAATGAATCTTGATCAGGAAAAATTACTAATGATGTTCCATAAATTATTTTTTTAATTTTTTCAAAAAGATTCGAATGAGCTAGTTTTTATCTTAATTTTTTCGGTTGAATTTTTTATTTTAAATTTCAAAATTTTAGGATTTTTAAACACATATACCTGATAAATTCCTTCCTCTTCTTTCCTGACAATTTAAATCAATGTTCAAGTATTTTTTTTTAACTGTAAAGAATAATAAATACATTTTAATTTAATTCTTCATTTTAGCTTCTGTTTTTTTCGACGAAGAATATTTGTGAAATATTTCTTCAAACTTATTATGATTAAAATTCCCCAAAAATATTCTGGTGAAACTAAAAAATCTGTAGAATCAAATTTAAATCTTATTTCAAAGTGGATTTTAACCTATTTAAAACATGTCATCAAAATTCTAAAATTAATCTTGATCAGGAAAAATGACTAATGATGTTCCATAAATTATTTTTAAATTTTTTTTCAAAAAGATTCGAATTCGCCAGTTTTTATCTTCTTTTTTTTCGGTTGAATTTTTTATTTTAAAGAGTCAAAATTGAAGAGAAACTATGTTTCAAAATTTTAGGATTTTTAAACTCATATCTGATAAATTCCTTCCTCTTCTTTCCTGACAATTTAAATCAATGTTCAAGTATTTTATTTTTTAATTGTAAAGAATAATAAATACATTTTAATTTAATTCTTCATTTTAGCTTCTGTTTTTTTCGACGAAGAATATTTGTGAAATATTTCTTCAAACTTATTATGATTAAAATTAAAAAAAATTATTCTGGCAAAACTAGAAAATCTGTAGAATCAAATTTAAATCTTATTTTAAAGTGGATTTTAACCTATTTAAAACATGTCATCAAAATTCTAAAATTAGTCTTGATCAGGAAAAATTACTAATGATGTTCCATAAATTATTTTTTGAATTTTTTTCAAAAAGATTCGAATGAGCTAGTTTTTATCTTCAATTTTTCGGTTGAATTTTTTATTTTAAAGAGTCAAAATTGAAGAGAAACTATGTTTCAAAATTTTGGGATTTTTAAACACATATACCTGATAAATTCCTTCCTTTTCTTTCCTGACAATTTAAATCAATGTTCAAGTATTTTTTTTTTATTGTAAAGAATAATTAATACATTTTAATTTAATTCTTCATTTTAGCTTCTGTTTTTTCGACGAAGAATATTTGTGAAATATTTCTTCAAACTTATTATGATTAAAATAAAAAAAAAATATTCTGGCAAAAGTAGAAAATCTGTAGAATCAAATTTAAATCTTATTTTAAAGTGGATTTTAACCTATTTAAAACATGTCATCAAAATTCTAAAATTAGTCTTGATCAGGAAAAATTACTAATGATGTTCCATAAATTATTTTTTAAAATTTTTTCAAAAAGATTCAAATGAGCTAGTTTTTATCTTAATTTTTTCGGTTGATTTTTTTCTTTTAAAGAGTCAAAATTGAAGAGAAACTGTTTCAAAATTTTAGGATTTTTAAACACATATACCTGATAAATTCCTTCCTCTTCTTTCCTGACAATTTAAATCAATGTTCAAGTATTTTTTTAACTGTAAAGAATAATAAATACATTTTAATTTAATTCTTCATTTTAGCTTCTGTTTTTTTCGACGAAGAATATTTGTGAAATACTTTTTCAAACTTATTATGATTAAAATTCCCAAAAATTATTCTGGCAAAACTAGAAAATCTGTAGAATCAAATTTAAAACTGATTTCAAAGTGGATTTTAACCTATTTAAAACACATCATCAAAATTTTAAAATTAATCTTGATCAGGAAAAATGACTAATGATGTTCCATAAATTATTTTTGAAATTTTTTTCAAAAAGATTCGAATTAGCTAGTTTTTATCTTAATTTTTTTCGGTTGAATTTTTTTATTTTAAAGAGTAAAAATTGAAGAGAAACTATGTTTCAAAATTTTGGGATTTTTAAACACATATACCTGATAAATTCCTTCCTTTTCTTTCCTGACAATTTAAATCAATGTTCAAGTATTTTATTTTTTGATTGTAAAGACTAATAAATACATTTTAATTCAATTGTTCATTTTAGCTTTTGTTTTTTCGACGAAGAATATTTGTGAAATATTTCTTCAAACTTATTATGATTAAAATAAAAAAAAAATATTCTGGCAAAAGTAGAAAATCTGTAGAATCAAATTTAAATCTTATTTTAAAGTGGATTTTAACCTATTTAAAACATGTCATCAAAATTCTAAAATTAATCTTGATCAGGAAAAATTACTAATGATGTTCCATAAATTATTTTTTTTATTTTTTCAAAAAGATTCCAATTATCTATTTATCTTCATTTTTTTCGGTTGAATATTTTATTTTAAAGAGTCAAAATTGAGGAGAAACTTTGTTTCAAAATTTAATTTTCATTTTTTTGTGTGTTTTCTCCTCTTTTATACCGTTCAATTAAGTGTTTTTTTCATCATTTATTCTCTATAAAAAATCTTACGTAAAAAGAAAAAAAATTTACGACGGAATGACGGTAGGAAATACCCATTTTTTTATATTTATCGATTTATTTATTGAAGGTTAATTGAGCAAATTGGCTATTTCTGGCAATTTATTTAAGTGTGTATCAAACTGGTAGCCCTTCGCATTAATCAGTACCCAAGAAGTAGCTCTTGGTTTCAAAAATGTTGGTGACCCCTGCAGTAAAGACCGGGTTCCTTCCTTCCTGAATGGGGGTCTACATTTCCCTGCTTTGGCTGGATTAAAGTGACAAAAACACAGTTGTGGATGATAACGTTATATAAGGAGGGACTGGACGATTACGTAACAGAACCCTGCCATCATGAGGCTGGTTGTATTTGGGTTGTGTGCATGGGGATGATGTTTGTTAAGAAATGATCGATTTCGATGCCATTATCGTATCCACTTATGCAGACTTGGGCAAATTAAAGGCCTACTGAAAGCCACTACTAGCGACCACGCAGTCTGATAGTTTATATATCAATGATGAAATATTAACATTGCAACACATGCCAATACGGCCTTTTTAGTTTACTAAATTGCAATTTTAAATTTCCCGCGAAGTGTCCTGTTGAAAACGTCGGTATGATGACGCGTACGCTTGATGTCACCGGTTGTAGCGGACATTTTGTTCCATCCCGATCCAAGCTAAAAGTAGTCTGCTTTAATCGCATAATTACACAGTATTCTGGACAACTCTGTTACTGAATCTTTTGCAATTTGTTCAATTAATAATGGAGACGTCAAAGTAGAATGATGTAGGTGGGAAGCTTTAGCCTTTAGCCACACAAACACACAGTGATTCCTTGTTTAATATTCCCGGAGGTGAAGCTTTACTATGGATCAGAGTGGTCAAGCAAACATGGATCCTGACCACTTGTCAACCGGCAGGTTTCGGTGAGAAAATTGTTAAAAAGTCGCCTCTTACCGGAGATCTGTGGAGTTAGTGCCGCCCTTGTATCTGCCATGACTTCCATCAGACACTGGCCTCAAGACACCTGTGGACACACCCCTCCGACTATCAGGTACTATTTAATCTCACTAAAACACTAGCAACACAATAGAAAGATAAGGGATTTCCCACAATTATCCTAGTAAATAGGGCTTCACGGTGGAAGAGGGGTTTGTGCATCTGCCTCGCAATACGAAGTTCCTGCAGTCCTGGGTTCAAATCCAGGCTCGGGATCTTTCTGTGTGGAGTTTGCATGTTCTCCCCGTGACTGCGTGGGTTCCCTCCGGGTACTCCGGCTTCCTCCCACTTCCAAAGACATGCACCTGGGGATAGGTTGATTGGCAACACTAAATTGGCCCTAGTGTGTGAATGTGAGTGTGAATGTGGTCTGTCTATCTGTGTTGGCCCTGCGATGAGGTGGCGACTTGTCCAGGGTGTACCCCGCCTTCTGCCCGATTGTTGCTGAGATAGGCGCCAGCGCCCCCCGCCACCCCAAAAGGGAATAAGCGGTAGAAAATGGATGGATCCTAGTAAATGTGTCTAAAAACATCTGAATCCGTCCCAATGCAATCGTCTTTTTTTTAAAAAAAACTTTATTTATTTTTATTTTTTATTTTTCTAGTTTTTCGCTATCAATATCATCACCCACGAATCTTTCATCCTCGCTCAAATTAACGGGGAAATTGTCGTTTTCTCTGTCCGAATAACTCTTGCTGCTGGAGGCTCCCATTAAAAATGATGTGAGGATTACTCACCCTTGTGATGTCATCGTCTGCGACTTCCGTTACAGGCAAGGCTTTTTTTATCAGCACCAAAAGTTGCAAACTTTATCGTCGATGTTTTCTACTAAATCCTTTCAGCAAAAATATGGCAATATGGCAAAATGATCAAGTATGACACATAGAATGGACCTGCTATCCCCGTTTAAATAAGAACATCTCATTTCAGTAGGCCTTTAAGAAATGATCGATTTCGATGCCATTATCGTATCCCCTTATGCAGACCTGGGCAAATTAAGGCCCGGGGGCCACATGCGGCCTGTTGAGCTTTTCAATCTGGCCCGCCGGACATTCCCAAATAATTTTTTGTAGATCTTTAAAGGCCTACTGAAATGAGATTTTCTTATTTAAACGGGGATAGCAGGTCCATTCTATGTGTCATACTTGATCATTTCGCCATATTGCCACATTTTTGCTGAAAGGATTTAGTAGAGAACGTCGATGATAAAGTTCACAACTTTTGCTCGCTAATAAAAAAGCCTTGCCTGTACCGGAAGTAGCAGACGATGTGTGCGTGACGACACGAGTTGTAGAGCTCCTTACATCCTCACATTGTTTACAATCATAGCCACCAGCAGCCAGAGCGATTCGGACCGAGAAAGCGACAATTTCCCCATTAATTTGAGCGAGGATGAAAGATTCGTGGATGAGGATAGTGAGAGTGAAGGACTAGAAAAAGAAAAAAAAGGCGCGTCTAGTGTAAGCGTTTCAGATGTTATTAGACACATTTACTTGGATAATTGTGGAAAATCCCTTATCTGCTTATTGTGTTACTAGTGTTTTAGTGAGATTATATGGTACCTGAAAGTCGGAGGGGTGTGGTGACCGCCAGTGTCTCCGGTTGGAGGAGGTAAAAGGCCGCAGCTGCAGGAGGACGCAAGCTCTGCTCATGTCTACGGTAAGAGCCGACTTATTAGCACAATTTTCCCACCAAAACCTGCCGATTGACATGTGGTCGGGAACCATGTTCGCTTGACCGGTCTGTTCCATAGTAAAGCTTCACCTTCGGGAATGTAAACAAGGAAACACCGGCTGTGTTTGTGTGGCTAAAGGCGGCCGCAATACACCGCTTCCCACCTACGTCTTTCTTCTTTGACGTCTCCATTATTAACTGAACAAATTGCAAAAGATTCAGCAACACAGATGTCCAGAATACTGTGTAATTATGCGATTAAAGCAGACGACTTATAGCTTGGATCGGGCTGGAAAAAAAATGTCACAACCGGCGACGTCAAACGCACACGTCATCATTCCGCGACGTTTTCAACAGGACACTTCGCGGGAAATTTAAAATTGCAATTTACACATCTGTGAAGGCAGATGTGTAAATTGCAGTTACCCATGCCTTAGCCACTAATAAAGTTAAAAGTTAAAGTACCAATGGTTGTCACACACTTACTAGATATGGCGAAATTATTCTCTGCATTTGACCCATCATCGTTAATTACCCCCTCGCAGGTGAGAGGCGTAGTGGGCAGCATCGGTGCCGTGCCCGGGAATCATTTTATGGGGATTTAACCCCCAATTAATACACCCCCATACCATCACAGATGCTGCCTTTTAAATTTTGCGCCTATAACAATCCGGATGTTTTTTTTTTCCTCTCTCGTCCGGAGGGCACTACTTCCACAGTTTCCAAAAACAATTAAAAATGTGGTCTCGTCAGACCACAGAGCAATTTGCCACTTTGCATCAGTCCATCTTAGATGAGCTCAGGGCCAAGCGAAGCCGGCGGCATTTCTGGGTGTTGTTGATAAATGACTTTTGCTTTGCATAGTAGAATTTTAACTTGCACTTACAGATGTAGCGACAAACTGTAGAACCGGCAACGGTTTTCTGAAGTGTTCCTGAGCCCATGTGGTGATGTCCTTTTGCTTTGCATAGTAGAATTTTAACTTGCACTTACAGATGTAGCGACAAACTGTAGAACCGGCAACGGTTTTCTGAAGTGTTCCTGAGCCCATGTGGTGATGTCCTTTACACATTGATGTCGCTTTTTGATGCAGTACCGCCTGAGGGATCGAAGGTCCGTAATATCATCGCTTACGTGCAGTGATTTCTCCAGATTTTAAACATGTTGCAGGCATCAAATTCCAAATGAGCTAATATTTGCAAAAAATAACAGTTTTCCATTTTAAACATTAAGTACCTTGTCTTTGCAGTCTATTATTATGAATATATGTTGAAAAGGATTTGCAAATAATTGTATTTTGTTTTTATTTACGATTTACACAACGTGCCAACTTTACTGGTTTTGGGGTTTGTAGAAAAAAAATTGTAAAATAACTAGGGATGCACCGAAATGAACATTTGTGGCCGAAGCCGAATAAATTTTAAACGCTTGGCCGAAGGCCGAATACCGAATAATGAATGCAGTTTTTCACAATTTTTTTTATATTACATAAATAGCCTAGAATAAATATTTAGACATGTTTCAAATAAAGTAATTTTTTTATTGAATATCGATATTTTTTAAATATTCCAGTAGCCTTTGCTTTTCAAAAAAATCACAAAGTTTTTCATTTATATTAGGCCTTCAAACAAAACATGCATTCCAAAAAAAAATAAAGTGCATTAAAGTGGATAAACCCACAACAAATGAATTATTGTCCTTTTTGGCAAAAGTCTGCTTAGCCACAGTAGATATGCTAATAATGTAAACAGAAGGCTCAAGTAAATCTCAATTAAGTGTGTGCTTGTAACCTCATACACTTATACAGGTAGCCTACACAACAGGCTAATAATGTAAACAGAGGCCCCACTAAATCTCAATAAGTGTGTGCTTGTAACCTCATACACTTATACAGGTACACAACATATCCCAACGTCACCGCGTCAAAAAATTGCGTCACACGCCACTATTCGGCCTTGTTCTTAACTCATTCCACCGAAGGCCGAATGTGGGTTTTTTTGCCATATTCGGCCGAATATATTCGGTTATTCGGTGCATCCCTAAAAATAACCCCTGGTAGTTGTGTGTCACGACAGAGGACACACTTTATGAAGGCGGAGGACGTTACCATGCAACCATTTGAGAGTAGAACAATGAAACATGAAATTTGAGCATGGCATGTGTGCATTATTCCTCCCCAATGCAGACGCTCACATTCCACGGTGGACTGTTGCCCTGAGATCATGTTTCCAGGTCGTCTGTATGAGCAGAAAGGAATGTGAAGCCATGTCCATAAGGAAGGAAAGAAGGAGCGTTTGTGTTGATCTTTGAAAAAGGAGACTAAAGTGTGAGAGAGAGAGCAGCAGATAGTAAACTTTGTTTGATGAATGAGCCCCACCCACTGTTGTCTTTTCAACTCATGACATTCTTCAGGTTTCTGAAGAATGTCATGAGTGAGACTTAACGTCGTGATGCGTTCATAGATTTTTTTGGCCTTTTTTTTAACGTCGATTTACGCCTTAAAGTCAATGTCCTCACAGCCACTTAAAGCACTGTGGCATCTTCACTCATGATGGATGATAGTTTCCTCACGCTAAACTGTTTCTGACTTTACAAGGTCTGTAACACCGACTATAGGGTCCATTTGGATCCATTTGTACCCTATCAGAGTTAAGAATAGACCTTGGAATTTAAAATTTTGAGAAACACTGCTTTAGGGTTGGGGTCTAAATTGATATTTACAAGTCTGTAACTCTGACATAAATTACTATGAGACAAGTCTTTTTCAAGTGTGAACTGGCCAGGAGAAGAGGCAAATATATGTTACACAGACTTACAGCAGCATTAAAACAGTAAATATTACCTAAGAAATTCAAGGACAACCCGCAAATTAGCAGTAGGGCTGGACAATATATCGATATGCTCGATATATCCCGGGTTTGTCTCTGTGCGATATAGATTAGAATAGAATAGAATGAACTTTATTATCATTATATTTGCATATAACGAGATTAAAGACTCCAACTTAAGGTGCGGCAGTGGGAACAAATATGGGGTGAAATAAATGACATAAAGGAAAAACTAACAATTGAAATAAACAGGCTACTATCCAATAAAAATAATAAGAGATTCTGTACAATATACAAAACACTATAGAAGTACAAAATACAAATACTGTACAATATACAGAGCAAGACAGGAGTACCGAAGTAATAAATAACAATCAGTGACGGACGTATTGCACTCGAAGGCTAGTATTGCACAGTAGGGTATCGGGGCATTATATTGTATAGGTGGTGAATTATTATTATTATAAGTTAGAGTTCAACACGGTGACAGCTTTGGGAAAGAAGCTGTCTCTGAGCCTGTTGGTTCTGGCTCTGATGCACCTGTAGCGCCTGCCTGATGGTAAAATGACTATATCGTGATATTCGAGTATACGTTCTCACGCAGTTGCTTATAGCTGCGGGAATTACACTGCATGGGTTTCCCACTCTTTCTTGTCTCTCCTTCTCACAGAGACTTAATAATAATAATAATAATAATAGATTTTATTTGTAAAAAGCACCTTATGTTGAGCAAACAACCTCAAAGTGCCACAGTGTAAAAAATAGTAATAATAAAAATAAATACAATATAAAACTAGAAACAGCCCAAAGGGTACAACCAGCATGCATGTCTACAGAAAGGCTTTTTTTAAAAAGATGGGGTTTTAAGCCTTTTTTAAAAGCATCCACAGTCTGATGCGCCCTCAGGTGGTCAGGGAGAGCGTTCCACGGACTGGGAGCAGCGGAGCAGAAAGCCCGGTCTCCCATTGTTCGAAGCTTTGTCCGTGGAGGTTGGAGGAGGTTAGCCTGTGAGGTGTCGTGTGGAGGATTTGGGGGTGAGCAGTTCCTTGAGGTAGAGGGGGGGCATTTCCAAGGAGGCACCGGTGAGTTAGACTTAAACCAAGCGCACCTTCGTACATACGTCACATACTGTCACGTGTGCAACGTCGCACGCTCCCGCGGAGCAGAGAGGTAGCAACTAGGGATGCACCGATTAATCGGTAACCGAATATATTCGGCCGAATATGGCAAAAATTGCCACATTCGGCCTTCGGTGGAATGAGTTAAGAACAAGGCCGAATAGTGGCGTGCGACGCAATTTTTTGACGCAATGACGCAATCAACCAACGTGCAGTGACGTTGGGATATGTTGTGTACCTGTATAAGTGTATGAGGTTACAAGCACACACTTATTGAGATTTACTTGAGCCTTCTGTTTACATTATTAGCATATCTACTGTGGCTAAGCAGACTTTTGCCAAAAGGACAATAATTCATTTGTTGTGGGTTTATCCACTTTAATGCACTTTATTTTTTTTGGAATGCATGTTTTGTTTGAAGGCCTAATATAAATGAAACACTTTGTGCTTTTTTTGAAAAGCAAAGGCTACTGGAATATTAAAAAAATGTCAATATTCAATAAAAAAATACTTTATTTGAAAAACATGTCTAAATATTTATTCTAGGCTATTTATGCAATATAAAAAAATTGTGAAAAACTGCATTCATTATTCGGTATTCAGCTTCGGCCACAAATTTTCATTTCGGTGCATCCCTAGTAGCAACATGGTAACATTAGCTGTGATGCTAACGGAGAAGTGCGGGTGGTAATACGAGAGAGAGAAGGTGCGAATCTGGTAACAAATGGAGGAAGAATTAATTACCAAGAAAAACCTCATAGGATCCATCGTCCGGCGGTGGTTTGGCTTCAAGCGGAAAGATGAACAATTGTGCTGCTACTTTTTGTAGCAACACTGCTAATGTGGCATCATTTGAAAAGTCACCCGCCAGAGAATGAGGAGTGCTTGAAATTCTGCATCAACATTTCTCTACTACAATCCCCAAAGAGGGCACTTTAAGTTAATGATTACTTCTATGTGGAGAAATCTTTATTTATACTTGAATCACTTATTTATTTTTCCACAAGTTTTTAGTTATTTTTATATCTTTTTTTCCAAATAGTTGAAGAAAGACTACTAAAAATGAGCAATATTTTGCACTTTTACACAATTTAATAAATCAGAAACTGATGACATAGTGCTAGAGAATGAGTGCTTGAAACTCTGCATCAACATTTCCGTTCGGTGCCACACCAACAAAATGCCGCAGCAACTATTTCCACATCAAAACCTTATGAAAAAAAATAGTCAACAACTGAAGGAGATAACGTCCGCAGTGACCTACAACATAGCGAAGGACTTACACTATTTGATTTCCTATAATGCAGCTCATTTTTTATTTGACAGTTATTGAAATATCTTGTGTGACATCATGCACAAAAGTGCACTTTCTTTTTTTTTAACCATTGTAGTGGCGTTCTGTACATAAAGTACACTTTAATTTAGTATTGTTTTGATATGTCATCTTGGTGACATCATTAGCAAAAGTGCACTTATAGCTTGTTTTAAAATGTCTCTGACAATCTTGCACTTTCTGAACGTTTGTGCCACTGCTTAATAACTTTAATAAATACCGTTTTGGTCAAGTGACTTAGTTGTGATTTCCCTCTCTGCATGAAAGTTTAAAATGAGCATATATTAATGCAGTATGAACAACAATGTTTTAATGCAGACACCTACAATGTTCATACTGCTGTGATTATATGCATCAAGTAGGGGTGTAACGGTACTCAACAATTTCGGTTCGGTACGTAGCTCGGTTTAGAGGTCACGGTTCGGTTCAGTAAGAAAACAACAAAATATACATTTTTTGGTTATTTATTTACCATATTTGTAAAAAATGGCTTGATCCTTTTAACATTGGGAACACTCTAAAAATTCTGCCCACGTTAATCCACATTAAACCGCTTCAAGTTGTCGCTTTGATTAAATAAAATGACACAACTTTTCTTCTACATATAAAAAGTGCAACAAACAGTTTCAAGTCAACTCATCATGCTAAATTTATTACAGCATTGGGGAAGCCTGTAGTTTATTTTTATTATGTAAATGTTATATTTGTATCAACATGTGATAGCAGGGACCCTGCCATTCAAAACTAGGCTGTTACATTACTAATGATTCATGTAACTATAGCTGAAAATTCATCCCTGACCACCATGGAGTTCATGTAGGCTTTATGATACACTTACATTATTTTATACACTATCAGAGACAGAAACTCTTCATTTAATGTCCTTTTTTGCTGCTTCAACACCTCAAACAACACTGTCCGTAACACACACACACAGCAAAATGAGCTAACGTTACGCTAAAAGCTAACTAGCCTTCACCTAAAGCCAGGACTGCGAGTGAGCTGAGCTGCAGTTTGTTTCTAGAAGGTCAACATCATAGTGATGTTTAGAAAGTAGTTGACTTGGAATATAATTTGGGGAGAGTGCGTTGCTCCCCTGCTAAAGACCTATCTGCTAAAGCGATAACGACATGCGCTCTGAATACGCATTGCTGATTGGCTTTGTATGTAACCAATCAGATGGTTGTGTGGGCGGGACAATGCAGGGTGCTGTGTACAGACAGAGGCAGAGCAGCTTGTTAAGACTTTAGCATAGGCGGCTACTTCACATGTTCGTGTGTAACTCGTTCGGTACTGCTCCGCACCAAACCGAAACAGTTCAACACAAATACATGTACCGTTACACCCCTAGCATCAAGTGTTCATTCAAGGCTAGGGCAAAATATTGAGATGTATCGTGACATGGCCTAAACATATCGAGATATTAATACCAGGCTATATCGCCCAGCCTTAATTAACAGTGAACCAAATTGGGTAGTTACCTATCGTCCATCTTCTCTCAAGCGGGTTGTAAATGTTGATCCTGTTGTGTGTAAAAGATAGTTAAAAACGATACAACCCGCCTTCAATTGCTTCCGATTAGTTTTTTGCGCGGTGCCTTCCGTGGTTGGTTGGATTTAGCACAAAGTAATGATTGATTACTTGATCCATTGCTTTTGGTCCCCTAGAGGGGGGGGTTGCCCACATCTGAGGTCCTCTCCAAGGTTTCTCATAGTCAGCATTGTCACTGGCGTCCCACTGGATGTGAATTCTCCCTGCCCACTGGGTGTGAGTTTTCCTTGCCCTTTTGTGGGTTCTTCCAAGGATGTTGTAGTCGTAATGATTTGTGCAGTCCTTTGAGACATTTGTGATTTGGGGCTATATAAATAAACATTGATTGATTGATTGATTGATTGGTCTGGGATTAGTTAGGGCATTAGGGTACGCGTATCCTTGGGGGTACTTGATGGTATACGAAGGGGTATGTGAGATTTTTTTTTAAATATTCTAAAAATAGTAACAATTCAAACATCCTTTATAAATATATTTATTGAATAATACTTCAACCAAATATGAACGTAAGTTCATGAACTGTGAAAAGAACAATGCAATATTCAGTGTTGACAGCTAGATTTTTATTTGTGGACATTTTCCATAAATATTGATGTTAAAGATTTCTTTTTTTGTGAAGAAATGTTTAAGTTGAGCACTTTAAGTTGATGATTACTTCTATGTGTAGAAATCTTTATTTGTAATTGAATCACTTGTTTATTTTTCAACAAGTTTTTAGTTATTTTTATATGTTTTTTTCCCAAATAGTTCAAGAAAGACCACTACAAATGAGCAATATTTTGCACTGTTATACAATTTAATAAATCAGAAACTGATGACATAGTGCTGTATTTTACTTCTTTATCTCTTTTTTCAGCCAAAAAGGCTTTGCTTTGATTAGGGGGTACTTGAATTAAAAAAATGTTCACAGGGGGTGCATCACTGAAAAAATGTTGAGAACCACTGAGTTAGAGGTACTCGAACCACGGCAATCCGCGAGGACCGAAGTTTTTTATTGTGGGGAAAAAAAATGGAGGAAATATCAGTGTAAGAAATGTCAAGTGTGGTGTGAGAATGTCAAAACTGCGTAACACTGTGTTATTTTGCCTTCTTTCTAATATTAGTCCCCATCTTTCTTCTGCACTCTGCTTTCATTCTCGTCATTCTCTGCGGCCCAAACATCCTACTCCTCCTCCTCCCCCGTGGCAACGCTCCACAGCACCACCTGCTGGAACCCTAGCCCGGCGGTCTCTTCTGCGCGGCAGTCAGAAGTCACGGCGAGCTCATGGCGGTGAAGGATCGCGTGGAGGCGGTGCTCAACGTGGGCCTGCGCGTCCCCAGCATCATGCTCCTGGACGTGCTGTACCGCTGGGACGTTAGCTCCTTCTTCCAGAAGATCCAGCGCTCCAGCCTGTCCAACAACCCTCTGTTCCAGTACAAGTACCTGGCGCTCTACCTGCATTACGTGGGTGGGTAAAACACACACACACACACACATTAACACACATTCATGTCATGATGTGTTTATACTGTGTGTGCGCGCAGGTTACATTCTCAGCCTGGTGCTGCTCACTCTGCCTCGTCAGCACCTCGTCAAACTATACCTCTACGTGCTGACCGCTCTACTCCTCTTTGCTGGCCACCAGGTGTCCAGGTATGTGCGTGCACACACACACACACACACACACGCTGCAGTGCTTCAATCAGCGTGACGTCTCCTCTCAGGGATTACGTGCGCAGTGAGCTGGAGTCGGGCCACGAGGGACCCGTGTACCTGGACCCTCTCTCCATGAACAGATTCACCACAGCACTCATAGGTAAGATCTAGGGGTATTTGTATTGAACCGTTTCGGTAAGGGGGTTTCGGTTCGGTTCAGAGGTGTAGCGAACGAGTTTCCACACGGACATACAGTGGGGTAAAAAAGTATTTAGTCAGCCAGCGATTGTGCAAGTTCTCCCACTTAAAATGATGACAGAGGTCTGTAATTTTCATCATAGGTACACTTCAACTGTGAGAGACAGAAGGTAAAGAACAAATCCAGGAATTCACATTGTAGGAATTTTTAAGAATTTATTTGTAAATTATGGTGGAAAATAAGTATTTGGTCAACCATTCAAAGCTCTCACTGATGGACCCCGACTTAAACAAGTTGAAAAACTTATTGGGGTGTTACCATTTAGTGGTCAATTGTACGGAATATGTACTGTACTGTGCAATCTACTAATAAAAGTATCAATCAATCAATCAATGGAAGGAGGTTTTGGCTCAAAATCTCACGATACATGGCCCCATTCATTCTTTCCTTAAAGGGGAACATTATCACAATTTCAAAAGGGTTAAAACAATAAAAATCAGTTCCCAGTGGCTTGTTTTATTTTTCGAAGTTTTTTTTTCAAAATTTTACACCTCCTGGAATATCCCTAAAAAAAGCTTTAAAGTTCTTGATTTTCCCTATTTGCAGTGCGACTGTCCATTTCCCTGTGACGTCACACAGGGCTGCCAATACAAACATGGCGGTTACCACAGCAAGATATAGCGACATTAGCTCGGATTCAGACTCGGATTTCAGCGGCTTAAGCGATTCAACAGATTGCGCATGTATTGAAACAGATGGTCGTTGTATGGAGGCAGATAGCGAAAACGAAATTCGGCCATAAAATGGGTGTACCTAATGAAGTGGCCCATAGCATGGCTGCCTTATTAGCATCGCCGGTAAAATGTGCGGACCAAACGATCAGGACTTTCGCATCTTGTGACACTGGAGCAACTTAAATCCGTCGATTGGTAAGTGTTTGTTTCGCATTAAATGTGGGTATCTAGTTTCAAATGTACATACAGCTAGCGTAAATAGCATGTTAGCATCGATTAGCTGGCAGTCATGCCGTGACCTAATATGTCTGATTAGCACATAAGTCAACAACATCAACAAAACTCACCTTTGTGATTTCGTAGACTTTATAGTTGCAAATGCATCTGCAGGTTATCCATACATCGCTGTGCCATGTCTGTCTTAGCATCGCCGGTCAAATGTGAAGACACTTTGGTACATTCAATGGGGGTCTGGCGGCAGATTTCTTGCCATTGGTGCAACTTGAATCCCTCCCTGTTAGTGTTGTTACACCCTCCGACAACACACCCACGAGGCATGATGTCTCCAAGGTTCCAAAAAATAGTCGGAAAAACGGAAAATAACAGAGCTGAGACCCGGTGTTTGTAATGTGAAAATGAAAATGGCGGGTGTGTTACCTCGGTGACGTCACGTTCTGACGTCATCGCTAAAAGACTGATAAACAGAAAGGCGTTTAATTTGCCAAAATTCACCCATTTAGAGTTCGGAAATCGGTTAAAAAAATACATGGTCTTTTTTCTGCACCATCAAGGTATATATTGACGCTTACATAGGTTTGGTGATAATGTTCCCCTTTAACACGGATCAATCGTCCTGTCCCTTTAGTAGAAAAACAGCCTCAAAGCATGTTGTTTCCACCCCCATGCTTTACAGTAGGTCTGGTGTTCTTGGGATGCAACTCAGTATTCTTCTTCCTCCAAACACGACAAGTTGAGTTTATACCAAAATGGATACATGGATGATACAGCAGAGGATTGGGAGAATGTCATGTGGTCAGATGAAACCAAAATATAACTTTTTAATATAAACTCAACTCGTCGTGTTTGGAGGAAGAAGAATACTGAGTTGCATCCCAAGAACACCATACCTACTGTGAAGCATGTGGGTGGAAACATCGTCACCCGGCAGTAAACGTCAAGAACTCAGCCAACATGCCACGTCTGCATTATTTATAATTAACCTGTCAACACATATACAGTGTGATTTTGCTTTGTTTACAAGGAAAGAAAAACAAAAGTTAAAAAAGGGGGATATGTTGTATATATGCTGCGGTTGCGTTAGGAACGTTGCGACAGCTGCCGTAAAGGAGGTGCGTTGCTAACTTGGTTGCTATGTTTCCGGTTGGTCGTAAAAGTGTTGGACATGTGTTTGTACCCTGTTCAAATCTCTCAGTAAAGTTATTCATTGGATTATGCCTTTTGTTTTGAACTTTATTACACCTTGGAGCGCTTTTTCCCGTCCGTTTTTTTCCTGCTTTCGCTATCTGCGCCGAATGACTGAGCTACGTGACGTCATTTCCGGTCGGGACGGATTCGAATAAAGAACCAACTCTTTTTCTTTACTATAGTGGTCTCGATAACGGGTACCGGTTATCAAAAAGGGGTTCGAGTCCGATGACTCGGTTCTTTTCTTATCGAACAACCGGGAAAACCGGTTTCGAGTATCATCCCTAGTGTTGATGAACGTGGACCCCGACTTAAACATGTTGAAAAACTTATTGGGGTGTTTACATTCAGTGGTCAATTGTACGGAATATGTACTGTATTGTGCAATCTACTAATAAAACTCTCAATTAATCAATCAAAAAAGCACTTTATATGTAGAAAGATTTTGTTTAGAAACCATTCTGAGCCCTATCTTATTTAGTTTTTATTTTATATACAGTGGGGCAAAAAAGTATTCAGTCTCCCACCGATTGTGCAAGTTCTCCCACTTAAAATGATGACCGAGGTCTGTAATTTTCATCATAGGTACACTTCAACTGTGAGAGACAGAATGTGAAAAAAAATCCAGGAATTCACATTGTAGGAAGTCTAAAGAATTTATTTGTAAATTATGGTGGAAAATAAGTATTTGGTCAACCATTCAAATTTCTCACTGATGGAATGAGGTTTTGGCTCAAAATCTCACGATACATGGCCCCATTCATTCTTTCCTTAACACGGATCAATCGTCCTGTCCCCTTAGCAGAAAAACAGCCCCAAAGCATGATGTTTCCACCCCCATGCTTCACAGTAGGTATGGTGTTCTTGGGATGCAACTCAGTATTCTTTTTCCTCCAAACACGACGAGTTGAGTTTATATCAAAAAGTTCTGTTTTGGTTTCATCTGACCACATGACATACTCCCATGTGCTCTCTGGCAAACTTCAGACGGGCCTGAACATGCACTGGCTTAAGCAGGGGGGCACGTCTGGCACTGTCGGCGTAGTGTGTTACTGATGGTGACCTTTGTTACTTTGGTCCCAGCTCTCTGCAGGTCATTCACCAGGTCCCCTTGTGTGGTTCTAGGATTTTTGCTCACCGTTCTCATGATCATTTTGACCCCACGGGATGAGATCATGCGTGGAGCCCCAGATCGAGGGAGATTATCAGTGGTCTTGTATGTCTTACATTTTCTGATTATTGCTGCCACAGTTGATGTTTTCCACACCAAGCTGCTTGCCTATTGTAGATTCACTCTTCCCAGTCTGGTGCAGGTCTACAATTCCTTTCCTGTTGCCCTTTGACAGCTCTTTGGTCTTGGCCGTAGTGGAGTTTGGAGTCTGACTGTTTGAGGCTGTGGACAGGTGTCTTTTATACAGATAACGAGTTCAAACAAGTGCCGTTGTTACAGGTAACGAGTGGAGGACAGAAGAGCTTCTAAAAGAAGTTACAGGTCTGTGAGAGCCAGAGATCTTCCTTGTTTGAAGTGACCAAATACTGATTTTCCACCATAATTTACAAATAAATTCTTTAAAATTCCTACAATGTGAATTCCTGGATTTTTTTTTCACATTCTTGTCTCTCACAGTTGAAGTGTACCTATGATGAAAATTACAGACCTCGGTCCTCATTTTAAGTGGGAGAACTTGCACAATCGGTGGCTGACTAAATACTTTTTTGCCCCACTGTATGTTGACCACATTAATCTTGGCAATGGACCCTGTGTGTACATGTATGTTATGCCAGGTTTACAAATTTGGTGAACAAATAACCAAAAAATGGATATTTTGTTTTCTTACTGTACCGAAAATGAACCGAACCGTGAACCGGAGGTACGTACCGAACCGAAATTTTTGTGTGCCGTTACAACCCTAGTAAGATCACAAGACACGTGCAGTTGGAAGCACACCAAAGAACAGTAGAACTCTGTGCTATAAATAGGCCACAGAGTGCTGAAGCTAGAATGTTCTTTTCTTGCCTTTGTGTTTCTGCTGACATTGTTTCTTCTCGTATCTTTCGAATAAAACCGTTCATGCGCTGCTCCCAGGTCAGCTGGTCGTGTGCACCTTGTGTTCCTGCGTAATGCAGACAAAAAGGATTTGGCTCTTCTCGGCTCATCTGCTCCCCCTGGTGGCCCGGCTGTGCCTGGTCCCCTTGGAGACCACTGTCTTCATCAACAAGTTCTCCATGATCTTCACGGGCCTGGAGGTCATCTACTTCCTGGCGTCCAACCTCCTGGTGCCGTACAACCTGGCCAAGACTGCTTACAAAGAGTTGGTCCAGGTGAGAGAAGCCGATTTAACTTTTAACTTTAACCGGGCCGACCAGGTACCCGAGTGCCCAGGGGACTTATTTTCTCGTTTCCCTGAGCGCAGGTGGTGGAGGTCTACGGGCTGCTGGCCCTGGGAATGTCCTTGTGGAACCAGCTGGTCCTCCCAGTGCTCTTCATGTGCTTCTGGCTGCTGCTCTTCGCTCTGCAGATCTACTCGTACTTCAGCACCAGAGACCAGCCCACTTCTCGAGAAAGGCTGCTTTTCCTCTTCCTCACCAGGTGTGTGCATGAAAATTAACTCAATAATCGCCATGTGCCAGGGGTGTAGAGGTACGTGTATTTGTATTGAACCGTTTCGGTACGGGGTGTGGCTCCGAAATGACAACACTGGCTCGGTTTCTTAAAGACGGGCTCTTTACTTGAGTTTTAAGCCGTGAAAACTCGTGGCCGCCTGCCACTTCGGAGGATCTTGGGCAGCAAACACTCCAGTGTTGTGCAATTTGTTCAGCTAGCCAAATGTTCCCCACTGCTGCTGATGGCCCAAAGTCCTTTGCATGTCTGCAACTCCAAACACCACAACAAATCTCGCGACAATAGCGGTGTGACAAAGAAAATAAATTGCCCTTTTTATAGTACACCAAATGTGTCTTATTTACAAAAAATATAACATGACTTCAGAACCATAATAATTTACAACAACAAATGTTAACCCTTAAAACTAAAAATATTAAGTGTAAGTTTTCAACAACACTTACACTCCCACCAAAATCACTCATTGTCTCTCAATGTGATTTTCTAAGAAGTGTCCTGGTTAGAATCTGTTTTACTGTGTCAGTCAGTCTCAAGTAGGGTCACGACTTTGTGAATAGGTCTTTCTAGGTATATCAGTCTCGTCAGTGGTTTCCCTTTCTCAAAAGTGGTTTCACTGGTCTTCAACTTCACCTTTCGAACTTTGCCGTCTGGGCTTTCTAAAGTCTCTATCACTCGAGCTAGTTTCCATTTACATCTTGGAGCGTTGTCATCCTGTATTATCACAATATCATTTACTTGCAGGTTTCTTGAAACTTTCTGCCATTTCTGTCGCTGTTGGAGATTCAACAAATATTCTCGCCTCCATCTTTGCCAAAATTAATTTGCGAGAAATTGCACCCTTTTCCATCTTTTGTTCAAGTACAAATCGTCTTTGCAAAACTGTCCTGGAGGGGGAAGAATAACTGAAGATGTCATCGTTAATATGTGATTGGGAGTTAGTGGTTCTGGACCCGTGGGATCATTTAGATCAGGGGTGCCCACACTTTTTCTGCAGGCGAGCTACTTTTCAATTGACCAACTCGAGGGGATCTACCTCATTTATATATATAATTTATATTTATTTATTTATGAAAGACACATTTTTGTTAACAAGTTAATGGTGTTTAATGATAATACAAGCATGTTTAACACACATAGATTCCTTTCTTTCATGAAGACAAGAATATAAGTTGGTGTATTACCTGATTCTGATGACTTGCATTGATTGGAATTAGACAGTGGTGCTGATAACGTCCGCATTTTCAAATGGAGGAGAAAAAAAGTCCTCCTTTCTGTCCAATACCACATGAAAGTGGTTGGATTTGGCATCTCATTTGTCCAACTTGCATACTCGTTTTTAAACACTTTGTTATGAGAGTAGCATATGTGTGTGGCCCTTTAATGTCTGGCAGCAGGTGAGTGACGTCAGTGAGTGTGCGGGTGGGCAAACAAGTGAGAAAGCGGTCGCTGAGGGCGGGGGAGAAATACATTGGCATCAAACTCCGTAGCTTGCTAGCTTGTGCACGCTAGCTTTCTGAGACTCTTATTTTGTTAGCACAGGCAGGATGAAACAGGTCTTTTATGGATGAAGACAGGAACTTTGCAGTCGGTCTTTAGAGTTTTGACAGTAGGTACGGAGTCTCTAGAAATAAAATGTGTTTCTCTGCGTCCGCCCTGTTAGTGATTTTTTTCTTAAACATGAGCTCGCAGCAGCCAGCGTCATCTCACAAGATCCTCGGGTGCCGAGAATGTCAAAAAACTGACAAAAGTGAAGTCTTGGTACGATTGATGATTGCTCATTTTTATGTATATTTTTAAAAGCCTGGCTGGAGATCGACTGACACACCCCCCGCGGTCGACTGGTAGCTCGCGATCGACGTAATGGGCACCCCTGATTTAGATATTCAACACTTAAGGGTCTACTGTTGATGATTGCCATTGTCTCGTAAAGTAATGTTCTTAGACTAGTTGTATCGAGTCTGTTTGAGTACTTGTCACGCATTGCTGTCAGTATGCTTCGCACTGTTCGAATTTGGCGTTCCCAGATACCTCCCATGTGGCTTGCTGATGGAACGTTCATCACAAATTCGCAACCAATGACCCTTTGTTGTTCTTGATCCATGTCTGTCATTAACTCCGAAAACTCTCTCCTAGCACCCATAAAGTTTGTCCCTTGGTCGCACCTTAAATGTCGGACAGGACCTCTGATGGCGATCAGAGTTCGAAGGGCATTCATGAAAGCATCTGTCGATAAGTCGTCGATTGTTTCAATGTGCACAGCTCGAGAACATAAGCATGTGAACAATAATCCATATCTTTTGACTTCTTTCCTTCCATCCTTTACTATGAATGGGCCCGAAACAGTCGATGCCGCAGTAGGTAAAAGGTGGCGCTGTTTCTGTTCTCACTTCTGGCAAATCTGCCATCTGTTGGACATTTGCAGCTTTTCTGTATTTCCTGCACTTAACGCAGCGGTAGATGTGCGATGAAACAACATTTCCACATCCTAAGATCCATATTCCATTTGCACGCAATTCATTTGTAGTCATGCCTCTCCCTTGATGATGTACACGTTCATGGTAGTGTTTGACGAGTAGGGCTTTGGTTCGGTTTGAATGTGTACCGAACGAGTTCCACACGGACATATTAAGTAGCGCACCGCACGTTGTGTAAACAATGCACACCGAGGCACCATGAATTGATTTACGTGGACCCCGACTTAAACAAGTTGAAAAACGTATTCGGGTGTTACCATTTAGTGGTCAATTGTACAGAATATTTACAGTATTGTCCGGGTGGAGTTTCTTAAATGCCTCAAATGTCCGGCATTTTAAGTTAGGATTTCGTGTATTTTCAATGTACGTTCAGGGTTAAGAAGGGGTTAAAAACTAAACAAATTCTGAAGGTGTGCACAAGCAGCAGAATTTGTGAGGGAGGGGCAGAGACTTAGAGAGAGCGAGAAAGTTATGATAAACGCGCATGCGTCGCCAGGCTCTGCTTTTTATCGATAGATTAATCAGATTAAATTTTTTATTATCTATAGCAGGGGTGTCAAAAGTGTGCTTCGGAGGCCATTTGCGTCCCGCAGCTAATTTGCGATGCGACTATCCATTTCCCTGTGACGTCATACAGTGCTGCCAATACAAACAAATAATGGCGAATACCATAGCAAGATATAGCGACATTAGCTCAGATTCAGACTGGGATTTCAGCGGCTTAAGCGATTCAACAGATTACGCCTGTATTGAAACGGATGGTTGGAGTATGAAAGTACTGAAGAAGAAACTGAAGCTATTGAGCGAATAGCTATTCATAGCCATAGCATGGCCGAATAGCTGCGTTAGCATCGCCGGTAAAATGTGCGGACCAAACGATCAGGACTTTCGCATCTTGTGACACTGGAGCAACTTAAATCCGTCGATTAGTAAGTGATTTTTTCGCATTAAATGTGGGTGGAAGGAAACGTAATATAGTTGCAAATGCATCTGCAGGTTATCCATACATCTCTGTGCCATGTCTGCTTTAGCACCGCCGGTAAATAGCATGTTAGCGTTCATTAGCGTAGCATGTTAGCATCGATTAGTTGGCAGTGACGCCGCAACCAAATATGTTTGATTAGCACATAAGTCAACATCAACAGAACTCATCTTTGTGATTTCGTTGACTTTATCTTTGCAAATTTATCTGCAGGTTATCCATACATCTCTGTGCCATGTCTGTCATCGCCGGTAAAATGCGGAGACACTTTGGTACATTCAATGGGGGTCTGGCAGCAGACATTTTCGCATATTCGGGCCAGTGGTGCAACTTGAATCCCTCCCTGTTAGTGTTGTTACACCCTCCGACAACACACCGACGAGGCATGATGTCTCCAAGGTTCCAAAAAATAGTCGAAAAAACGGAAAATAACAGAGCTGAGACCCAATGTTTACAATTAGATTAGATAGATTAGATAGTACTTTATTTATTCCGTCAGGAGAGTTCCTTCAGGAAAATTTGAAATTTTCAGCACAATCCCATTCAAGATTAGACAAACATTACAGGGAGACAGAACAGGATCGCTGACGGGTCTGCCGGCTTCCAGCGCCCCTTACAAAAAAGATGAGATACAGGTAAACAAGGGGGGGAATGGGAGAAAAAAATAGAAGTTTAAAATAAAATAAAAACATCAGTCTTAGCCTGGGCCCTGAAGAGGGGGTGCAGACTGAGGCCAAGGGAAAAAAAACAACAACTCATAGCCATAGAACACATCCCTCTTACATGTGTGTAAGAGGGAAACATCAAAGAACACAAAGGACAGACATTAAAGACATTAAAGCAGCAGATACAACCAGACACTTCTACATACAGCTATGAATAAAAAGTAAAAGAAACATATCCACTGTGGTGGCCTCTGCGGTGTTCCACGCCATCGTCCGCTGGGGAGCATGGCCAGAGACAGGAGCAGACCCAACAAAGCAACCAAGACAGCCGACTCCCCTCTCGGCCAGTGTCCAGTCCGCATGGATGAGCGAGGATACGTCCAAGGTGACTGAGGTCTCCGACACCTGCTCACCCAGCCAAGACACCGCGAAGACTCTCCGTCCCAGCGCTCATTGTTAGCTCTGCAGCCCTGTCCCCTCATCCGCATCTCCTCCGGTCCCTCCAAACCGATTCCGGTGTGGCAAAAACCCTGCAGCTGGTCTCCATGGCCAAAAGGCTCCCGGGAGGCATATCCAGAAGTCCACAAAAAAAGCACCACAGAGGTCACGAAAGTGCCACCCCTTGTCACACAGTCCCAAAGCGTCCTGGACCAAAAGGCAAGAAAATATAATAACACATGAAAACAAGAGGGAAACACAAAAGGATGACACAAGAGCACAGAGCTCCTGCCAACAGCAGCCACTACAGCAGCGCCATCTTGGAAAAAAAAAGTGTTGTAAATGAAAATGGCGGCTGTATTACCTCGGCGACGTCGCATTCTGACCTCATCGCCTCCAGAGCGATAAACAGAAAGGCGTTTAATTCGCCAAAATTCACCCATTTAGAGTTCGGAAATCGGTTAAAAAAATATATGGTCTTTTTTCTGCACCATCAAGGTATATATTGACGCTTACATAGGTTTGCTGATAATGTTCCCCTTTAAAAAGGTACATTTTAATGAACTGTCTTTAGATCAGTGATTAATTTGATCTCAAAATAATGTTGACAGTAATATTGTTTATCGGCAATTATTTGTATGTCAAAATATTGTGGTGCAAAATGTGTTTTTGGCCCAGGCCTAGTTTCCCGTGTATGTGAAGTGTTGTTGTTGTTGTTGTCGTTCCCGGCAGCATCGCAGAGTGCTGCAGCACGCCATACTCCCTCCTGGGTCTGGTCTTCACCGTCTCCTTCATCGCTCTGGGCGTGCTCACGCTCTGCAAGTTCTACCTGCAGGGCTACCGGGCTTTCATGAACGACAATACCATGCACAGGTGGGCGGGGCCCGTGGGGCGGGGGTCTGGCCCGGCTGCAGGACACACGCTCACCCGTTTCCTCACTACACGCGTGCAGGGGCATGACGGAGGGCATCACGCTGCTCATCCTGGCCATGCAGACGGGGCTCATCGAGCTGCAGGTCATCCACCGAGCCTTCCTCCTCTCCATCATCCTCTTCATCGTGGTGGCCTCCATCCTGCAGTCAATGCTGGAGATCGCCGACCCCATCGTCCTGGCACTGGGGGCCTCCAGAGACAAGTACGTACCAGATCGGACCCCTGGCTTTAAACAGGAAATTAGCGAATATAGTAGGAGTCAAAATAGTGGAATAAAGGCAATGAGTGAGAAGGTTAGCGCCTCAATAACTGCCACCTGGTTTGTGACCTCATCACTTTTCCACCATCCTCTCAGGAGTTTGTGGAAGCACTTCCGAGCTGTGTCGCTGTGTTTGTTTCTCCTCATCTTCCCGGCGTACATGGCTTACATGATCTGTCAGTTTTTTCACATGGACTTCTGGCTCCTCATCATCATCTCTTCCTCCATCCTCACCTCACTGCAGGTAAGACAATATATCTTGTGTGTGTTTGTGCCACGCGTGTGCGATCCGGCTGATCAATGCTGACGTGTGCAGGTGCTGGGCACTCTGCTCATCTACGTGCTCTTCATGGTGGAGGAGTTCCGCAAGGCTCCGGTGGAGAACATGGATGAGGTCATCTACTGCGTCAACGGGACCTACAGACTGCTGGAGTTCTTGGTAGACACACACATCAATGTTTCTCACACTACTGCAATCTATATTGGCGTTATCAAGATGTCTAATTTGCATAATTGGTCATTATATATGTTATTACAGGTTCAAAATCCTGTGTGTATATATATATATATATATATCGTATTTTTCGGACTGTAAGTCCCAGTTTTTTTTATAGTTTGTCCAGGGGTGCGACTTATACTCAGGAGCGACTTATGTGTGAAATTATTAACGCATTACCGTAAAATATCAAATAATATTATTTAGCTCATTCACGTAAGAGACTAGACGTATAAGATTTCATCGGATTTAGCAATTAGGAGTGACGGATTGTTTGGTAAACGTATAGCGTGTTCTATATGTTTATTTGAATAACTCTTACCATAATATGTTACGTTAAAATACCAGGCACATTCTCAGTTGTTATTTATGCGTCATATAACGTACACGTATTCAGCCTGTTGTTCACTATTCTTTATTTATTTTAAATTGCCTTTCAAATGTTTATTCTTGGTGTTGGGTTTTATTAAATTAATTTCCCCAAAAGATGCGACTTATACTCTAGTGCGACTTAAATATATTTTTTCCCTTTTTTTATTATGCATTTTCGGCAGGTGTGACCAAAATTATTCAACCCTCACACAATTTTGGTGTTTTAGCAAGTAGGACATTTATTCCGTATTTTGTTTATAGTCATATCAAATAAAGATGCATTAAATAGACAAATGCAACTTGAATTACAACATGATATTTTGTAACACACCAAACAGTGTCATTAACAAAATTATTCAACCCCTTGAAGATCATAACTCTTAAGAACAGAATTTGAATAAGGTCTTTTCATTCAGGTGTTGAAAACACCTGTAGATGTGATTAGAACCATAACGAGCAACAATTAAACTGATTGAAAAAGACTGTGACGCTCAGCTTCTTGTAGATGGTCAATGGTGTATTTGCAACATGGTGAAGTCCAGGGAGTGGTCAAAGAAGTCAAGAGAGGAGGTCATTTCTCTTCATAAGAAAGGATATGGATATAAGAAAATAGCAAAGACATTCCACATTCCAGGAGACACAGTTGGGAGCATAATTCGCAAGTTTAAAGCTAAAGGCACAGTGGAAACACTACCTGGGCGTGGTAGAAAGAGGATGCTGTGTGCGTACAGTGGTGAAAAACAGCTGAGGAACTACAACAGGGGATCACGCAGGTTTCGTCCCAGACAATAAGGCGCACACTACGAGATAAAGGCCTCCATGCCAGAACTCCCAGGCGCACCCCACTTCTGACTACCAGGCACAAGGAAAATAGACTCCAGTATGCCAAAAATCATCTGGACAAACCCCAAAGGTTTTGGGAAACTGTTCTATGGAGTGATGAGACAAAAGTGGAACTCTTTGGGCCTATGAATCAACGTTATGTCTGGAGGAGAAAAAATGAAGCTTACAAAGAGAAGAACACCTTGCCTACTGTTAAGCATGGTGGGGGGTCAATCATGCTCTGGGGCTGTTTCTCTGCCTCAGGTACCGGGAATCTCCAGCGCCTTCAAGGCATTATGAATTCTATTTCCTAGCAGGATATATTAGCTGCAAATGTCATGAAGTCAGTGACGAAGCTGAGGCTTGGGAGACGTTGGACCTTCTAAGAGGACAAGGATCCCAAGCATACCTCCAAATCAACATCAGAGTGGTAGCAGAAGAAGGGCTGGAAGACTCTGGAGTGGCCTTCACAGTCACCAGACCTAAATCCTCTAGAAAAGCTGTGGTGGGACTTGAAGAAGGCAGTTGCAGCACACAAGTCCAAGAATATGAATGAACTGGAGGCCTTTGCCCAAGAGGAATGGGCTAAAATAAAGCTAAAAGAAGCTTGTGTCCGGTTATGGATCACGTTTGAAGGATGTCATTACTGCCAAAGGCTGTTCTACTAAGTACTAAAGATGCATGGAACTATGGGGTTGAATCATTTTGTCCATGAGATATTAAGAAAAATGTCCTTTTTTGGTATTTTGTAAAATACAGTGTTACAATTTAAGTTGCATTTGTCTATTTGACACATCTTTATTTGATATGACTATAAAGACAATACGGAATAAATGTCCAACTTGCTAAAACACCAAAATTGGGTGGGGGTTGAATAATTTTGATCACAAATGTACAATACACAGTACAGACCAAACGTTTGGACACACTTTCTCATTCAATGGGTTTTCTTAATTTGTTGGCTATTTACATTGTAGATTGATTGATTGATTGATTGATACTTTTATTAGTAGATTGCACAGTACAGTACATATTCCGTACAATTGACCACTAAATGGTAACACCCCAATAAGTTTTTCAACTTGTTTAAGTCGGGGTCCACGTTAATCAATTCATGGTTGTTGCTGAAGGCATCAAACTTATGCTTAACAAAAAAAGGCGAAATAACTGAAAACATGTTTTATGTACTATTTTTTTCCAAATAGACACCCTTTGCCCTGATTACGTTTTCGCACACTCTTGGCATTCTCTCGATGATCTTCAAGAGGTAGTCACCTGAGATGGTTTTCACTTCACAGGTGTGCTTGAAGCTCGTCCAGAGAAGGCCAAGATTGTGCGAAAAAGTAATCCAAGCAAAGGGTGGCTATTGTGAAGAAACTACAATATAAAGCATGTTTTCGGTTGACTTATAGATACTCCATGATTGGTTACAACACTTTTAAAAAAACTCAAGGACTAACATGAAAACAAGAGACATTAACGTCTTTCCCCATTCGGAAACAACATATCCCTATCTAAACTTATATAAAAACTTTACTGTCTGAGCAACAAAGATTATAAGACAAGGCCGATGTGTTTTTTCGTTGCGTTCAAGCACCGCCAGAAATAATGATTAAAGATAATGGATTTTATTGTGTACTTTTTATTGTATTAAATCTTAATGTGTGACAGTACAAACCAGTATTTAAAACAATAAAAGCTTAGCCGTTAAAACAGATCAAATATTGAGACTAAGGCCATGTCCGCATGAACACAGATACCTAAACGCACTCTTGTCTCTGCGTTAAGGCTTCTTGTTCACACGTAAATGCATACTTTTGTCTTTAAAAACACAAACTTTTGCAAATGCTGGCCAAAGCGTAGAGTTCCAAAACCTCCAAGAGGGTGATAAGGGAGATGGGTCAAATGCAGAGAATAATTACGCCATGCCTAGTATGTGTGTGACAATCATTGGTACTTTAACTAATCACCCCTTTTTGATAGAATTATGGACTGACTAGCGCAGGGGTGTCAAAGTCATTTTAGATCGGGGGCCACATGGAGAAAAATCTACCCCCAAGTGGGCCGGACTGGTAAAATCACGGCATGATAACTCCAAAATAAAGACAACTTCAGATTGTTTTTTTTTGTTTGTTTAAAAATAGAACAAGCACATTCTGTAAATCTACAAATTTATAATGTTTTTTTTTTTTTACACTTACATGTTGCGGTTAATAGTATTCTACCTTTATTTGTCATTATTTAAACCTTCTGAATAAATTAGGTGATAATGTTCATCAGTCAGCACATTGGTGTTAATTTTTAAATAAAAAAATCAAATTACTGAACGTTATTTATGTGGTTTGCTCATTTTCCTCGACTGGTTCACTAACGTGGTTTTTTTTTTTTTTTAACATATGTAGCATAATTACAAATGTACAAAAAGAATTGCTATTGCGAAATCTAGTGGACACATTTAAAAAACAGCAGTTTTTTTCATTCAAAAATGTTGGTTTATTTTCATACTTAGCAAACTCCTCCCGCGGGCCGTACGTTTGACACCCCTGGACTAGCGTTAGCTTGCAAGCTAGCTTAAATGCTAACTAGAAAACAAGAGCCATTAACATCTTTCCCCCATTAAGGAACATCATACTCCAATCTAAACTTTTATAAACCATGCAGTCCAAACAAATAAAACACAGTATTCACATCGAACGTTAAGTTATCGATATAAACTCCACATAGTCGAGTTGAAACAGACGGGATGTTTGTTTGTGCAACGTCCCATAAACTGAAAGTGATCTTCCAATTTGCATTTATTATTAGATATTCTAAAACGTTTACAAATTAAAATGGAAGATGATAAATGGTAAATGGGTTATACTTGTATAGCGCTTTTCTACCTCCAAGGTATCCAAGGGCTTTGACACTATTTCCACATTCACCAATTCACACACTGATGGCGGGAGCTGCCATGCAAGGCCCTAAACAGGACCCATCAGGAGCAAGGGTGAAGTGTCTTGCTCAGGACACAACGGATGTGTCAAGGTTGGTAGAAGGTGGGGTTTAAAAAATATAGTTTCTTGGCAGTTTCTCCTGCCAAGAAACTATATTGTGTACTCTCCCACTGGCGTGGCGCAGTGGGAGAGTGGCCGTGCGCAACCCCAGGGTCCCTGGTTCAAGCCCCACCTAGTACCAACCTCGTCACGTCCGTTGTGTCCTGAGCAAGACACTTCACCCTTGCTCCTGATGGGTGCTGGTTAGAGCCTTGCATGGCAGCTCCCTCCATCAGTGCGTGAATGGGTAAATGTGGAAGTAGTGTCAAAGCGCTTTGAGTACCTTGAAGGTAGAAACGCAGTATACAAGTACAACCCATTTATTTATTTAGTTTTCTGAAAATGAAAATACAGTTTTGTTAAAATATTTTAGCCTAAGTACTTTTTGAGCACATTCAACAATAAACTGCAATAATAATGATAACCGTGATCATTTTGATCACAATAACTTTATATAAATGTTTCATTTATATAAACACAGACATAATCAATTTTATTGCTTTTGGTTGTGATTTTTATTCCATTGGACTTTGACATTTTGTTAACAAAGGATACTTAATTTTTATTGTTTCTTTGTTTTATTTAGCTTCGATAATTTACAAATGTACATTCCAATTACTATGTTAAAATATATGAGAAATACAAGTGTTATTCATTCCCTTTGTCAGTGATTAAGATAGAAGATAAAGTTCCCTATTTAATATGTGAATTGTTGAATATAATTTACTATATTAAAAAAGTGGAACCCCCAAAATTTACTGTGGGGACCCCATTTTTATGACTTGATGGGGTCCCTGTGACCCCATTTTGAAAATTCCTAGCGCCAACACTGATGGTGCGTCCAAAACAGCAGCAGGCGGCTGTGGCCTGCGGGCCGGTTCTCATACTAATCAAATATCATCCCGGGGGCCATAGATCATTCATCCGGCCCAAGGTCCTTGACTTTGACACATAGGACATAGAGCAGGGGTCTCAAACTCAATGTACCTGGGGGCCACTGGATGTAGAGAAAATATCTTCCCCCAAAAATATTTTTAAATGTCTTTATTTTTATTTTCAACTCAAAATAAAATCAAAATATAAATGAACAAAATGAGAATTAAGTAATGTGAGGCAATGCAAATAAGAAAAAACGAATAACTGTTTGAATTGGTCCAAGTTATTGGGGACTGTTATTACTGGCGGACAGGTGTCGCGGTAGGACTGTAGCCAAGCACGTAAGAAAACCCCTCGTCTCCATGGCAACATTTCTGTCGCTTTCTCTCATTTGCCGCTTTTCCACTAACGCAGGGGTAGGCAACCCAGAATGTTGAAAGAGCCAATTTGGACCCAAAAATTGTCTCTGTCTGGAGCCAACAGGAGTGGGTGGGGGGGTTTCCAGTTTTGGTAGCAAAATTAGCCCCGAATAGGCTGACATCACGACTACCCTGTTACACGTCCAATTTGCCTAGGGACACTGTCCGAGTATCAGCGCTGGGGTCTAATGCACCCCAGTTTTGTATTGTCGCTCGGTCCTTTGGCGGAGTGCTTCGGAAGCTACCGGGACCGCTAGTCTCCCTGGTTCGGACTTTATACTGCAGCGCCGGGGGAGGGAGCGAGAGAGAGACACACACACAGTGACAGCGAGAGCTAGAGAGAGAGCGAGAGAACGAGCGAGGGAGGGAGGAAGAGCGCGTGCGGGTCTTGTGGAAAAGTGTCAAAACGTTTCTCTGCTTGCATCACGCAAGTGACGTCAATGTTCCGCCTTCAAGAGCCATATACCGCACCGTGATTGGTAGATTCCTTCAGCTCTGCACACAACGCTGTCAAGCGCCATTCATACAAAATTTGCGGGCCACACTAACATTAAAATAACGTCTGGCAGGCTGCCTGTCTGAGACCCCTGACTTAGAAGGAAAACTTCCAATCCAATCCTATCCACTTTATTTATATAGCACATTTAAACAACAATAACGTTTCCAAAGTGCTGCACGGCCATGTTAAAAAAAATTGTAAAAAGAAAAAAAATTATAAAATAAAATATATATATATATATATATATATATATATATACATATTATGCTCCACCAATGACTGAATAAAAACAAAAAATAAATAAATATAAAACCAATGAAAACAATATAAAAACAAATATGATTAAAAACTATTTTAAAGGGTAAAATCAATTAAAACAGTAAAATATAAATCAAAATGTATAAAAAACACAGAGAACAGAGGACCACACAACTCACGTAGTGTTAAAAGCCAAAGAATAAAAGTGGGTCTTAAGACGAGACTTAAAAGAGTCCACTGTGGAAGCAGTTTGAACATGGAGGGGCAGAGTGTTCCAGAGCTTAGGGCCGACCACAGAGAAGGTCCTGTCTCCCCTGGTCTTAAGTCTGGTCTTGGGCACCACGAGCTGGAACTGGCTCTCGGACCTCAGAGCGCGCGCAGGGATGTAAATTTGGATGAGGTCCGAGATATATTGAGGTGCCAGTCCATGTAAAGATTTAAAAACAAACAGCAATGTTTTAAAATCAATTCTAAAATGAACAGGGAGCCAGTGCAAACTCTGAAGAATTGGGGTTATATGCTGGCGTTTCCTGGCCCCTGTTAAAAGTCCTGCTGCCGCGTTCTGGACTAACTGCAACCGGGAGAGAGCTTTTTGGCTAATGCCAGCATCAATCAATCAATCAATCGTTTATTTATATAGCCCCAAATCACAAATGTCTCAAAGGACTGCACAAATCATTACGACTACAACATCCTGGGAAGAACCCACAAAAGGGCAAGGAAAACTCACACCCAGTGGGCAGGGAGAATTCACATCCAGTGGGACGCCAGTGACAATGCTGACTATGAGAAACCTTGGAGAGGACCTCAGATGTGGGCAACCCCCCCCTCTAAGGGACTGAAAGCAATGGATGTCGAGCGGGTCTAACATGATACTGTGAAAGTTCAATGCATAGTGGATCCAACACAGCCGCGAGAGTTCAGTTCAAGCGGATCCAAGACAGCAGCGAGAGTCCCGTCCACAGGAAACCATCTCAAGCGGAGGCGGATCAGCAGCGTAGAGATGTCCCCAACCGATACAGGCGAGCGGTCCATCCTGGGTCCCGACGAGCGGTCCATCCTGGGTCTCGACTCTGGACAGCCAGTACTTCATCCATAGTCATCGGACCGGACCCCCTCCACAAGGGAAGGGGGGACATAGGAGGAAGAAAAGAAGCGGCAGATCAACTGGTCTAAAAAGGAGGTCTATTTAAAGGCTAGAGTATACAGATGAGTTTTAAGTTGAGACTTAAATGCTTCTACTGAGGTAGCATCTCGAACTGTTACCGGGAAGGCATTCCAGAGTACTGGAGCCCGAACGGAAAACGCTCTATAGCCCGCAGACTTTTTTTGGGCTCTAGGAATCACTAATAAGCCGGAGTCTTTTGAAGGCAGATTTCTTGCCGGGACATATGGTACAATACAATCGGCAAGATAGGCTGGAGCTAGACCGTGTAGTATTTTATACGTAAGAAGTAAAACCTTAAAGTTACATCTTAAGTGCACAGGAAGCCAGTGCAGGTGAGCCAATATAGGTATATATGTATGTATATATGTATATAAAGGTATATACAGTACAGGCGTAATGTGATCAAACTTTCTTGTTCTTGTCAAAAGTCTAGCAGCCGCATTTTGTACCAACTGTAATCTTTTAATGCTAGACATGGGGAGACCCGAAAATAATACGTTACAGTAATCGAGACGAGGCGTAACAAACGCATGGATAATGATCTCGGCGTCTTTCGTGGACAAAATGGAGCAAATTTTAGCGATATTACGGAGATGAAAGAAGGCTGTTTTAGTAACGCTTTTAATGTGTGACTCAAAGGAGAGAGTTGGGTCGAAGATAATACCCAGATTTTTTACCGAGTCACCTTGTTTTATTATTTGGTTGTCAAATGTTAAAGTTGTATTATTAAAACATAAAGTGCATTGCTGTAGTCCAGGCCACTTCAAATAAAAGCATGCACGACTTGTTCAAAAAGGTTAAAAGATAATAACGGTTTAACCTTTACTAAAAGACGAAGGTTTAAACTTGATTTATAAAGTTAAATTGGTGAAGAAATGATACAAACATGAATAATGTGTGTTGCACGTGTGCTCGTCGTGTCAGGTGGCGGTGTGCGTGGTGTGTTACGGCGTGTCGGAGACGGTGTTTGGGGAGTGGAGCGTGATGGGCAGCACCATCATCCTGGTGCACTCCTACTACAACGTGTGGCTGCGGGCGCAGTTGGGCTGGCAGAGCTTCCTGCTGCGGCGGGACGCCGTCAACAAGATCAAGAGCCTGCCGACGGCGAGCGACGCGCAGCTGCGGCAGTACAACGACATCTGCGCCATCTGCTACCAGGTAACCAACACACTGGAGCGTGGCGTCCATCGCCTCCTCACCCCCATATACTCGCTCTCCCTCCAGGACCTGAACAGCGCCGTCATTACGCCGTGCAGCCATTTCTTCCACGCCGGCTGTCTGAAGAAGTGGCTCTACGTGCAGGAGACGTGTCCGCTCTGTCACGCTCAGCTGAAGAGCCAATCGGCGCCCGCCACGTTAGCCCCCGACGCAGAGACGCCCCCAGCCAACCAGAGGCCTGCAGGACAGGAAGACTCCACGGCTGGGAGGGAAGAGAAGGTTGGATGTACCACTCAGTCCTCGCCATCCTCATCCTCTTCCTCCTCACACATGGGGGACACACACCCTCATCCCCCGCCACCTCCCGTCCAGGAGGGGGCGGAGCCACAGCCAAACCCTGGAAGGACTCTATCGGATAATCAGGAGTTGTGAGCCCCTCCCACCACGTGCATGTAAAACACGCTCACTTGTCCACTGATCGGCTCTTCCATCGTGACCGGAACCCTCTTCAGAACCCAAAAAGCCCGGAGAACGCCATCCCGCCAGTAAAGTGACATCACCAGTAGGGGACCGGTGCTCGCCTTGGCGTCCCACATTTCATCACGTGCCGCCGCCACGTTGCAGTCCAGTGTTACAAATTCCTTATCATTGCCTCCTGGCGCCCCGCCCACCCAGAGCCGCGTGATGGGAGAACATGAAGCCGAGACGCTCACAATGATGCCGATGCTGCATGCCTCTATGAAGACGCCCGCACGTTTCCACGGTTACCAAAGCTTCCTTCCTCCCTGATGTGCTCAAGGTTTATTTTGGGGTTGGGGATTCACTTTTGCACTGATGTCATTTCAAGTAGCGACGGTTCGGAGCCGTCGCGCCATGTCCGTAACCAAACGAGCCAGAACGAGTCCGTCGCCACGTCGAGGCTTCCTCGTGATGTTGCTTGTCTTTGGCCACGCCCTCTCCGGCCCCGTATGACGCGCCCCACAGCCGGTGTGATCGCTCCACTGTCAGGAGTGGGATCGGCTGGACGCAGACGACTCGGAGCGGGCGCTCATTACCTTCCACGCAGTGTTATTAGCGCTCTTGTCAAGTGGAGGTGTGAGGGGGGAGGGGGCGGCGTCCAGCATGAATACATGATGAATGTAGGATGAGACCCGCCCCCCCCCCAACCCCTCTCCCGTGCCACCAAAATGTTTATTGATGATTATTTTTGTATGAGATGAAATGTAGACTTTGACGTATTTTGCACACGAGCTCCACGCCATCATCGCCGACGGTCCGCTCCAAATTCTATATCCTCGCGACTGTTCGGCGCTCACACGCTCCCTCTAGAACCGGCGCGTTTTCGACTTGACCTCGCTGTGACGACGGTGAATGAAGGCCAGGGGCATTGTGGGATTGTGGCGTTTTACACCAATTAAAATGAAGCATCCACTCTGCAGGCGACTATTTCTTTTGGGACGGCTTTGAAAGTGAGCTCAATTCCTCTAACCAAGCAGTTGCCCTCTTTGCAGTGTCACTCCTCAGCCACAGGATGGCGCTGCAGTTCTCCAGCACGTGAGTTACCTTTCTTACTGGGAAGAAGTTTGACTTTTTAAAAAAAAAAATATTTACTGCATGCTTTTGCTTTATTTCCCCACAATTAGATAAAAGACGTTCAATAAAGTCATTTTACTTTTGGCCACTTCATCAGGTACACCATGTTAAGAAATTGTATACATGTTCTGGCTCTTTCTCAATATATATTGCTAGTATGTCTATATTATTAATAATATGGACATATATTCAGTATCCTGCAGGAATGAAATATAAAGTTATGAAAGCAGTGTGTACCTAATGTAGTGTTTACTTGTATGTTGTAAATATAATACTATATATAAGTATAGCTCGGTTGGTAGAGCGGCCGTGCCAGCAACTCGAGGGTTGCAGGTTCGATTCCCGCTTGTGCCATCCTAGTTACTGCCGTTGTGTCCTTGGGCAAGACACTTTACCCACCTGCTCCCAGTGCCACCCACACTGGTTTAAATGTAACTTAGATATTGGGTTTCACTATGTAAAGCGCTTTGAGTCACTTGAGAAAAGCGCTATATAAATATAATTCACTTCACAATTCACTTCACTTACTATGGCTATGAGTTGTTGTTTTTTTCCCTTGGCCTCAGTCTGGACCCCCTCTCCAGGGCCCAGACTTGGACCGATTTAAAAAAAAAAATTGTTTATTTTATTTTATAGAATTTTTTACCTGTTTACCTGTATCTCACCTTTTTTGTAAGGGGCGCTGGAAGCCAGCAGACCCGTCAGCAATCCTGTTCTGTCTCCCTGTAATGTTTGTCTAATTTTGAAACGGATTGTGCTGAAAATTTTAATTTTCCTGAAGGAATAAATAAAGTACTATCTAATCTAATATTATTTAGAGAGTTTGGCTTTAAAAAAAGCTAAATGTCCCACATTATTTAGATTGATGTAAATTAAATATAACAATATCATGAGTGAATATGCTGGTTGAGTTTTAAAGGAGCAGAGAAAATGTGGCTGCAATTATGTTCCATCATTCCCACTATTAGTGCTATTATTGTTGTCGCTATTCGCTGTTTATTTAGCTGCTGAACACATTAACCAAAACACTGCACACACTCACGGCTTCAATATCAACAGGGACTTCATGTCATTGCTCTCTAACATCATTAAACTTCAGGTTATTTTTCTCAAACATCATAAAACTACAGATTATTTATCCAACATCAAACTTCGTGTTTAAATCTCTCTAGCATCTTAAAATTTCAGGTTATTTATCTTGAACATCATCAATTTTTGGGTTGTTTTTCCTCTAACATCAAACTTCAAGTTATTTCTGAAAATCAAACTTTCTCTAAAACATCAAACGTCAGATTATTTATCTCCAACATCATCAAACTTCAGATTAAAATCGGTCTCACGTTAAACTTCAGGTTATTTCTCTCTAACATCGTTAAAATTCAGGTTAGAATATATCTCGCATCAAACTTCAGGTTATTTATCTTTCACATCATTAAACTCAAGGTTATTTCTCTCATTATACAGCTTCAGGTTCTTTCTCTCTAACATCACCTAAAGGTTTTTTTTATCTCCAACATACAACTTCAGGTTATTTTTCCTCTAACATCATGCAACTTCAGGTTATTTCTCTCCAACATCAAACTTCAGGTTATTTCTCTCTAACATCATACAACTTCAGGTTATTTTTCTCTAACATCATACAACTTCAGGTTATTTCTCTCTAACGTCGTGCAACTTCAGGTTATTTCTCTCCAACATCAAACTTAAGGTTATTTCTCTCTAACATCATACAACTTCAGGTTATTTCTCTCTAACATCATACAACTTCAGGTTATTTTTCTCTAACATCATGCAACTTCAGGTTATTTCTCTCCAACATCAAACTTAAGGTTATTTCTCTCTAACATCATACAGCTTCAGGTTATTTTTCTCTAACATCATGCAACTTCAGGTTATTTCTCTCCAACATCAAATTTAAGGTTATTTCTCTCTAACATCATACAGCTTCAGGTTATTTTTCTCTAACATCATGCAACTTCAGGTTATTTCTCTCCAACATCAAACTTAAGGTTATTTCTCTCTAACATCATACAACTTCAGGTTATTTCTTTCTATCATGCAACTTCAGGTTATTTCTCTCTAACATCATACAACTTCAGGTTATTTCTTTCTATCATACAACTTCAGGTTATTTCTCTCTAACATCATACAATTTAAGGTTATTTTTCTCTAACATCATACAACTTCAGGTTATTTCTTTCTATCATGCAACTTCAGGTTATTTCTCTCTAACATCATACAACTTCAGGTTATTTCTCTCTAACATCATACAACTTCAGGTTATTTCTTTCTATCATACAACTTCAGGTTATTTCTCTCTAACATCATACAACTTCAGGTTATTTCTTTCTATCATACAACTTCAGGTTATTTCTCTCTAACATCATACAATCTAAGGTTATTTCTTTCTATCATACAACTTCAGGTTATTTCTTTCTATCATACAACTTCAAGTTATTTCTCTCTAACATCATACAACTTCAGGTTATTTCTTTCAATCATACAACTTCAGGTTATTTCTCTCTAACATCATACAATTTAAGGTTATTTCTTTCTATCATACAACTTCAGGTTATTTCTTTCTATCATACAACTTCAAGTTATTTCTCTCTAACATCATACAACTTCAGGTTATTTCTTTCAATCATACAACTTCAGGTTATTTCTCTCTAACATCATACAATTTAAGGTTATTTCTTTCTATCATGCAACTTCAGGTTATTTCTTTCTATCATACAACTTCAGGTTATTTCTCTCTAACATCATACAATTTAAGGTTATTTCTCTCTAACATCATACAACTTCAGGTTATTTCTCTCTAACATCATACAACTTCAGGTTATTTCTTGGACTTGGAGAAGGCATTGGACCGTGTCCCTCGGGAAGTCCTGTGGGGAGTGCTCAGAGAGTATGGGGTATCGGACTGTCTTATTGTGGCGGTCCGCTCCCTGTATGATCAGTGTCAGAGCTTGGTCCGCATTGCTGGCAGTAAGTCGAACACATTTCCAGTGAGGGTTGGACTCCGCCAAGGCTGTCCTTTGTCACCGATTCTGTTCATAACTTTTATGGACAGAATTTCTAGGCGCAGTCAAGGCGTTGAAGGGTTCCGGTTTGGTGACCGCAGGATTAGGTCTCTGCTTTTTGCAGATGATGTGGTCCTGATGGCTTCATCTGACCGGGATCTTCAGCTCTCACTTGATAGGTTCGCAGCCGAGTGTGAAGCGGCTGGAATGAGAATCAGCACCTCCAAGTCCGAGTCCATGGTTCTCGCCTGGAAAAGGGTGGAATGCCATCTCCGGGTTGGGGAGGAGACCCTGCCCCAAGTGGAGGAGTTCAAGTACCTAGGAGTCTTGTTCACGAGTGAGGGAAGAGTGGATGGTGAGATCGACAGGCGGATCGGTGCGGCGTCTTCAGTAATGCGGACGTTGTACCGATCTGTTGTGGTGAAGAAGGAGCTGAGCCGGAAGGCAAAGCTCTCAATTTACCGGTCGATCTACGTTCCCATCCTCACCTATGGTCATGAGCTTTGGGTCATGACCGAAAGGATAAGATCACGGGTACAAGCGGCCCAAATGAGTTTGGGTCTCTCCCTTAGAGATAGGGTGAGAAGCTCTGCCATCCGGGAGGAACTCAAAGTAAAGCCGCTGCTCCTCCACATGGAGAGGAGCCAGATGAGGTGGTTCGGGCATCTGGTCAGGATGCCACCCGAACGCCTCCCTAGGGAGGTGTTTAGGGCACGTCCAACCGGTAGGAGGCCACGGGGAAGACCCAAGACACGTTGGGAAGACTATGTCTCCCGGCTGGCCTGGGAACGCCTCGGGATCCCCCGGGAAGAGCTAGACGAAGTGGCTGGGGAGAGGGAAGTCTGGGCTTCCCTGCTTAGGCTGCTGCCCCCGCGACCCGACCTCGGATAAGCGGAAGAAGATGGATGGATGGATGGATCATGAAACTTCATGGTTTTTTTCCCCTCCATCATGAAACATGGCATTTCTCTGTAACATCAAAACTCATGTTATTTCTCTCTAACTTGAAAAATCAGGGAATTTCTCTCTAACATCAAAATTAATGTTTTTTCTCGCTACGACCAAAATTCATATTATTTCTCTCAAACGTCAGACCTCATCACATTTCTCTTAAACATCATGAAACTTCATGTTATTTCTCTAACAACAAAAGTATGTTATTTCTCTCTAACATCAAAATGTATGCAGTTTCTCACTAACATCAACATTCATATTATTTCTCTCAAACATCATGAAACTTCTTGTGGTTTTTTTCTTGAACACAAACTTGAAGATATTTCCCCTCCATCAAGAAACATGGTATTTCTCTCCAACATCAAAACTCATGCTATTTCTCTAACAAAAAAAAAATCATGTTATTTCTGTCTAACATCAACATTTATATCTTTTTTCTCTCACACCAAAACTCATGCTATTTCTCTAACATTAAAAAATCATGTTATTTCTCTCCAACATCAACATTTGTCTTTTCTCTCTAACATCAAAACTCATGCTATTTCTCTCCAACATAAAAATTCATGTAATTTGTCTCTAATATGAAAGCTTGTGCTATTTTTTTCTGACTTCAACATTTGTCTTTGTTCTCTAACATCAAAACTTATGCTATTTTTCTCCAACATAAAAATTCATGTTATTTCTCTGTAATATCAACATTTATGTATTTTTTTTCTCTAACATCAAAACTCATGCTATTTTTATCTAACATTAACATTTATGTATTTTCCCTCTAACTTCAAAACTCATGCAGTTTCTCTCTAACACCAAAGTTCATGTTATTTCTCGCTAACATCAAAATTCATATTATTTCTCTCAGACATCAGACTTCATCATATTTCTCTTAAACATAATGAAACTTCATGGTATTTCTCTCTAACAACAAAAGTCATGTCATTTCTCTCTAACATCAAAACTCATGCTATTTCTCTCCAACATAAAAATGTATGTTGTTTCTCTCTAACATCAACATTTATATATTTTCTCTCACATCAAAACTCATGCTATTTCTCTGTAACATAAACATGTTCTTTCTCTCTAACATCAACATCTAAGGCTTTTCTCTCAAACATCAAAACTCCTGCTATTTCTCTCTAACATAAACATATTATTTTTCTCCAACATAAAAATTCATGTTGTTTCTCTCTAACATCAAAATGTATGCAGTTTCTCTCTAACATCAAAATTCATGTTACTTCTCTCTAACATCCACATTTATATCTATTCTCTCACATCAAAACTCATGCTATTTCTCTGTAACATAAAAAATCATGTTCTTTCTCTCTAACATCAACATTTTTTTCTTTTCTCTTAAAAATCAAAACTCATGCTATTTCTCGCTAACATCAAAATGTATGGCTTTTCTCTCAAACATCAAAACTCATGCTATTTCTCTCCAACATAACACATCGTTATTTCTCTCTAAAATTAAAAATGTATGCAGTTTCTAACATCAAAATTCATGTTATTTCTCTCTAACATCAAAATTCATGTTATTTCTCTCTAACATCAAAATTCATGTTATTTCTCTCCAACATCAGACTTCATCACATTTCTCTTAAACATCATGAAACTTCATGCTTTTTTCCTCCAACACAAACTTCATGCTATTTCCCTTCCATCATGAAACTTAATTTTCTCTCAAACATCAAAACTCATGCTATTTCTCTCTAACATAAACATTCATGTTATTTCTCTCCAACATAAAAAATCATGTTATTTCTCTCTAACATTAAAATGTATGCAGTTTCTCTCTAACATAAAAATTCATGTTATTTCTCTCTAACATCAAAATTCATCACATTTCTCTTAAACATCATGAAACTTCATGTTTTTTTCCTCCAACACAAACTTCATGCTATTTCCCTTCCATCATGAAACTTAATTTTCTCTCAAACATCAAAACTCATGCTATTTCTCTCTAACATAAAAATTCATGTTATTTCTCTCTAACATCAAAATGAATGTTACTTCTCTCTAACATCCACATTTATATCTATTCTCTCACATCAAAACTCATGTTATTTCTCTAACATAAAAAATTATGTTCTTTCTCTCTAACATAAAAAATCATGTTCTTTCCCTCTAACATCAACATTTTTGTCTTTTCTCTTAAAAATCAAAACTCATGCTATTTCTCGCTAACATCAACATTTATGGCTTTTCTCTCAAACATCAAAACTCATGCTATTTCTCTCCAACATAAAAAATCATGTTATTTCTCTCTAACATTAAAAATGTATGCAGTTTCTAACATCAAAATTCATGTTGTTTCTCTCTAACATTAACATGTATGTCTTTTCTCTCTAACAGCAAGATTTATGTATTTTCTCTCCAACATCAGATTTCATCACATTTCTCTTAAACATCATGAAACTTCATGCTTTTTTCCTCCAACACAAACTTCATGCTATTTCCCTTCCATCATGAAACTTAATTTTCTCTCAAACATCAAAACTCATGCTATTTCTCTCTAACATAAACATTCATGTTATTTCTCTCCAACATAAAAAATCATGTTATTTCTCTCTAACATTAAAATGTATGCAGTTTCTCTCTAACATAAAAATTCATGTTATTTCTCTCTAACATCAAAATTCATCACATTTCTCTTAAACATCATGAAACTTCATGTTTTTTTCCTCCAACACAAACTTCATGCTATTTCCCTTCCATCATGAAACTTAATTTTCTCTCAAACATCAAAACTCATGCTATTTCTCTCTAACATAAAAATTCATGTTATTTCTCTCTAACATCAAAATGAATGTTACTTCTCTCTAACATCCACATTTATATCTATTCTCTCACATCAAAACTCATGTTATTTCTCTAACATAAAAAATTATGTTCTTTCTCTCTAACATAAAAAATCATGTTCTTTCCCTCTAACATCAACATTTTTGTCTTTTCTCTTAAAAATCAAAACTCATGCTATTTCTCGCTAACATCAACATTTATGGCTTTTCTCTCAAACATCAAAACTCATGCTATTTCTCTCCAACATAAAAAATCATGTTATTTCTCTCTAACATTAAAAATGTATGCAGTTTCTAACATCAAAATTCATGTTGTTTCTCTCTAACATTAACATGTATGTCTTTTCTCTCTAACAGCAAGATTTATGTATTTTCTCTCCAACATCAGATTTCATCACATTTCTCTTAAACATCATGAAACTTCATGCTTTTTTCCTCCAACACAAACTTCATGCTATTTCCCTTCCATCATGAAACTTAATTTTCTCTCAAACATCAAAACTCATGCTATTTCTCTCTAACATAAACATTCATGTTATTTCTCTCCAACATCAAAATTCATGTTATTTCTCTCTAACATCCACATTTATATCTATTTTCTCACATCAAAACTCTTGTTATTTCTCAAACATAAAAAAATATGTTCTTTCTCTCTAACATAAAAAAGTATGTTCTTTCTCTCAAACATCAACATTTATGGCTTTTCTCTCAAACATCAAAACTCATGCTATTTCTCTCCAACATAAAAAATCATGTTATTTCTCTCTAACATTAAAAATGTATGCAGTTTCTAACATCAAAATTCATGTTATTTCTCTTTAACACCAAAATTCATATTATTTCTCTCCAACATCAGACTGTATCAATTTCTCTTAAACATCAACATTTGAGGCTTTTCTCTCAAACATCAAAACTCATGCTATTTCTCTCTAACATAAACATTCATGTTATTTCTCTCTAACATCAAAATGTATTTAGTTTCTCTCTAACATCAAAATTCATGTTACTTCTCTCTAACATCCACATTTATATCTATTCTCTCACATCAAAACTCATGTTATTTCTCTAACATAAAAAATTATGTTATTTCTCTCTAACATAAAAAATCATGTTCTTTCCCTCTAACATCAACATTTTTGTCTTTTCTCTTAAAAATCAAAACTCATGCTATTTCTCACCAACATCAACATTTATATCTATTCTCTCACATCAAAACTCATGTTATTTCTCTAACATAAAAAATTGTTCTTTCTCTCTAACATAAAAAATTGTTATTTCTCTCTAACATAAAAAAGTATGTTCTGTCTCTCTAACATCAACAGTTGTGTCTTTTCTCTCAAACATCAAAACTCATGCTATTTCTCTCCAACATTAAAAATGTATGCAGTTTCTAACATGAAAATTCATGTTGTTTCTCTCTAACATTAACATGTATGTCTTTTCTCTCTAACAGCAAGATTTATGTATTTTCTCTCCAACATCAGACTTCATCACATTTCTCTTAAACATCATGAAACATCATGCTTTTTTCCTCCAACACAAACTTCATGCTATTTCCCTTCCATCATGAAACTTAATTTTCTCTCAAACAACAAAACTCATGCTATTTCTCTCTAACATAAACATTCATGTTATTTCTCTCCAACATCAAAATTCATGTTACTTCTCTCTAACATCAAAATGTATGCAGTTTCTCTCTAACATCAAAATTCATGTTATTTCTCTCTAACATCCACATTTATATCTATTCTCTCACATCAAAACTCATGTTATTTCTCTAACATAAAAAATTATGTTCTTTCTCTCTAACATAAAAAATCATGTTCTTTCCCTCTAACATCAACATTTTTGTCTTTTCTCTTAAAAATCAAAACTCATGCTATTTCTCACTAACATCAACATTTATATCTATTCTCTCACATCAAAACTCATGTTATTTCTCTAACATAAAAAATTGTTCTTTCTCTCTAACATAAAAAATTGTTATTTCTCTCTAACATAAAGTATGTTCTGTCTCTTTAACATCAACATTTTTGTCTTTTCTCTCAAACATCAAAACTCATGCTATTTCTCTCCAACATAAAAAATCATGTTATTTCTCTCTAACATTAAAAATGTATGCAGTTTCTAACATGAACATTCATGTTGTTTCTCTCTAACATTAACATGTATGTCTTTTCTCTCTAACAGCAAGATTTATGTATTTTCTCTCCAACATCAGATTTCATCACATTTCTCTTAAACATCATGAAACTTCATGCTTTTTTCCTCTAACACAAACTTCATGCTATTTCCCTTCCATCATGAAACTTAATTTTCTCTCAAACATCAAAACTCATGCTATTTCTCTCTAACATAAACATTCATGTTATTTCTCTCCAACATAAAAAATCATGTTATTTCTCTCTAACATTAAAATGTATGCAGTTTCTCTCTAACATAAAAATTCATGTTATTTCTCTCTAACATCAAAATTCATCACATTTCTCTTAAACATCATGAAACTTCATGTTTTCTTCCTCCAACACAAACTTCATGCTATTTCCCTTCCATCATGAAACTTAATTTTCTCTCTAACATCAAAACTCATGCTATTTCTCTCTAACATAAACATTCATGTTATTTCTCTCCAACATCAAAATTCATGTTATTTCTCTCTAACATCCACATTTATATCTATTTTCTCACATCAAAACTCTTGTTATTTCTCTAACATAAAAAATTATGCTCTTTCTCGCTAACATAAAAAATCATGTTCTTTCCCTCTAACATCAACATTTTTGTCTTTTCTCTTAAAAATCAAAACTCATGCTATTTCTCGCTAACATCAACATTTATGGCTTTTCTCTCAAACATCAAAACTCATGCTATTTCTCTCCAACATAAAAAATCATGTTATTTCTCTCTAACATTAAAAATGTATGCAGTTTCTAACATCAAAATTCATGTTATTTCTCTTTAACACCAAAATTCATATTATTTCTCTCCAACATCAGACTTCATCACATTTCTCTTAAACATCAACATTTGAGGCTTTTCTCTCAAACATCAAAACTCGTGCTATTTCTCTCTAACATAAACATTCATGTTATTTTTCTCTAACATCAAAATGTATTTAGTTTCTCTCTAACATCAAAATTCATGTTACTTCTCTCTAACATCCACATTTATATCTATTATCTCATGTCAAAACTCATGTTATTTCACTAACATAAAAAATGATGTTCTTTCTAACATAAAAAAATATGTTCTTTCTCACTAACATCAACATTTATGGCTTTTCTCTCAAACATCAAAACTCATGCTATTTATCTCCAACATAAAAAATCATGTTATTTCTCTCTAACATTAAAAATGTATGCAGTTTCTAACATGACAAGTCATGTTGTTTCTCTCTAACATTAACATTTATGTCTTTTCTCTCTAACAGCAAGATTTATGTATTTTCTCTCCAACATCAGACTTCATCACATTTCTCTTAAACATCATGAAACTTCATGCTTTTTTCCTCCAACACAAACTTCATGCTATTTCCCTTTCATCATGAAACTTAATTTTCTCTCAAACATCAAAACTCATGCTATTTCTCTCTAACATAAACATTCATGTTATTTCTCTCCAACATCAAAATGCATGTTACTTCTCTCTAACATCCACATTTATATCTATTCTCTCACATCAAAACTCATGTTATTTCTCTAACATAAAAAATTATGTTCTTTCTCTCTAACATAAAAAATCATGTTCTTTCTCTCTAACATCAACATGTTTGTCTTTTCTCTTAAAAATCAAAACTCATGCTATTTCTCGCTAACATCAACATTTATGGCTTTTCTCTCAAACATCAAAACTCATGCTATTTCTCTCCAACATAAAAAATCATGTTATTTCTCTCTAACATTAAAAATGTATGCAGTTTCTAACATGAAAATTCATGTTGTTTCTCTCTAACATTAACATGTATGTCTTTTCTCTCTAACAGCAAGATTTATGTATTTTCTCTCCAACATCAGATTTCATCATATTTCTCTTAAACATCATGAAACTTCATGCTTTTTTCCTCCAACACAAACTTCATGCTATTTCCCCTCCATCATGAAACTTAATTTTCTCTCAAACATCAAAACTCATGCTATTTCTCTCTAACATAAAAATTCATATTATTTCTCTCTAACATCAAAATTAATGTTACTTCTCTCTAACATCAAAATGTATGCAGTTTCTCTCTAACATCAAAATTCATGTTACTTCTCTCTAACATCCACATTTATATCTATTCTCTCACATCAAAACTCATGTTATTTCTCTAACATAAAAAATTATGTTCTTTCTCTCTAACATAAAAAATCATGTTCTTTCCCTCTAACATCAACATTTTTGTCTTTTCTCTTAAAAATCAAAACTCATGCTATTTCTCACTAACATCAACATTTATATCTATTCTCTCACATCAAAACTCATGTTATTTCTCTAACATAAAAAATTGTTCTTTCTCTCTAACATAAAAAATTGTTATTTCTCTCTAACATAAAGTATGTTCTGTCTCTCTAACATCAACATTTTTGTCTTTTCTCTCAAACATCAAAACTCATGCTATTTCTCTCCAACATAAAAAATCATGTTATTTCTCTCTAACATTAAAAATGTATGCAGTTTCTAACATGAACATTCATGTTGTTTCTCTCTAACATTAACATGTATGTCTTTTCTCTCTAACAGCAAGATTTATGTATTTTCTCTCCAACATCAGATTTCATCACATTTCTCTTAAACATCTTGAAACTTCACTTTTTTCCTCCAACACAAACTTCATGCTATTTCCCCTCCATCATGAAACTTATTTCCCTCATCATCAAACTTCAGAGCAACACACGTCCACTCCACTCACGGGGGGGCGTGGCCTCTCATCCTGGACACGCCCACCAAGTCCCCTCTAGCCCCTCACCGTACCCCCCGCCCGCTCCCCGTGGCGGGAGAAGCCGTGTGCGCTTCCCCACAAGACAGAATCGAGGAAGTCTTCTCCAGAACCTCCTCAGGACCGGACACGCTGAAGTCAAGTGGACCCTGCAGGACTCCGGTGATGCTGAAGTCGTGGTAGGCGCCACAGACCTTGGACCACCTTTTTGGACATTTGCACACCTTGGCCCATGTAGCGCGCGCACCCGCCGGAGGAACAAGTGCCGTGCGCGCCCACAGAGCATCGTCCATGTTCGGCATCCAGCGGAGCGGCGGCAGCCTGAAGGAGGAGCCGCTGGTCGGCATGAACGCCGTCCGGGGCTGGATGCAGGGGGGCGGCGTGCTGGACGCTCACACGGCCGCACAAAGGTGAGCACAACCTGACCAACACGCATGATGAACACTTCCTGCTTTGGTACTCATTTTTATAGAATTTTTCGAATGTCAATTTGCAAGAAATTCTTCTGAAGTCCCAAATGAGCACATGCATGAGTATATTCCTGCATGCTTTTTGGGTCCATAAAT
>NC_084614.1:80613482-80670982 GCF_033978795.1 Nerophis ophidion | reverse complement strand
GTGAGTGTGCACGCTCACGCACGCACGGACCCACGCGGCCTCGCCCATGCCCTGACGCGCGTACATGTGTGTGTCTTTTTTTTGTTGCAGCCGATCGTGTACGAGGGCCAGGACAAGAATCCCGAGATGTGTCGAGTTCTGCTCACACACGAGATTATGTGCAGGTCAGAACCGCGCGCACGTGCACTGATGATGTCATGAGGACCTGTTCGCCGTAGTCGTTTATGTCTTACCATTGATGCTGTAGTCATAGGACCCAGGGAGTCATTAGTCAACCTTCCCTTGCTGTGCTTTAAAAAAAAGGGTGCCGATGAAGTTGAGAATGAGGACGGTGATGAAGAGGAAGCTCATGTGGCAGTTGAGGATGAAATAAAAAAAAATGTGAGGTTGAAAAGTGATGAGTAGGTTGAGGTTAATGAGTGTTGAAGAGTTTCTGGATAAGAATAAGACGGATGAGGTGGAAGATGAGATCAAAAATGATGAGGTTGAAAAGTGATGAGCAGGTTGATAATAATGAGGCGGATGAGTGTTGAAAAATTTCAGCATAAGAATGATGAGGTCGTTGATCATGATGATGGTGATAAGGTTGAGGATGAGAAAATAAATGATGAGGTTGAAAAGCGATGAATATGTTGGGAATACGGGGAGGTTGACGAGGACCATGATCAGATTGTTGAGGATGAAAAATTAAAATGATGAGGTTGAAGAGTGATGAGCAGGTTGAGGAGGTAGATGAGGGTGAGGCGGAGGAGTGTTGAAAAGTTTCGTCATAATGAGAATGATGAGGTTGTTGATGAGGTTGAGAATATAAATAATGAGGTTGAAGTGCAATGAACGAGTTGGGAATAACGGGGAGGTTGATGAGGATGATGATTAGAATGTTGAGGATGAGAAGGAAAATGATGAGGTTGAAGAGTGATGAGCAGGTTGAGGATGATGAGGAGGTAGGTGAGGGTGAGGCGGAGGAGTGTTGAAAAGTTTCGTCATAATGAGAATGATGAGGTTGTTGATGATGAGGTTGAGAATATAAATAATGAGGTTGAAGTGCGATGAACGAGTTGGGAATAACGGGGAGGTTGATGAGGATGATGATTAGAATGTTGAGGATGAGAAGGAAAATGATGAGGTTGAAGAGTGATGAGCAGGTTGAGAATAATGAGGAGGTTGATGAGGGTGAGTGTTGAAAAGTTTCTGCGTAAAAATGAGAATGGTGTGGTCGTAGATCATGATGGTGATAAGGTTGAGAATGAGAATAATGAGGAGGTTGATGAGGGTGAGGCGGAGGAGTGTAGAAAAGTTTCAGCATAAAAATGAGAATGATGAGGTCGTTGATCATGATGATGATGGTGATAAGGTTGAGGATGAAAATATAAATGATGAGGTTGAAGAGCGATGAGCAGGTTGAGGATGATGAGGAGGTAGATGAGGGTGAGGCGGAGGAGTGTTGAAAAGTTTCGGCATAATGAGAATGATGAGGTTGTTGATGATGAGGTTGAGAATATAAATAATGAGGTTGAAGAGCGATGAACGAGTTGGGAATAACGGGGAGGTTAATGAGGATGATGATTAGAATGTTGAGGATGAGAATGAAAATGATGAGGTTGAAAAGTGATGAGCAGGTTGATAATAATGAGGCGGATGAGTGTCGGAAAATTTCAGCATAAGAATGATGAGGTCGTTGATCATGATGATGGTGATAAGGTTGAGGATGAGAATATAAACGATGAGGTTGAAGAGCGATGAATATGTTGGGAATACGTTGAGGTTGATGAGGATCTTGATCAGATTGTTGAGGATGAAAAATTAAAATGATGAGGTGGAATAATGATGATTATGTTGGGAATACGGGGAGGTTGATGAGGACCATGATCAGATTGTAGAGGATGAAAAATTTAAATGATGAGGTGGAAGAGTGATGAGCAGGTTGAGGATGATGAGGAGGTAGATGAGGGTGAGGCGGAGGAGTGTTGATAAGTTTCGGCATAATGAGAATGATGAGGTTGTTGATGATGAGGTTGAGAATATAAATAATGAGGTTGAAGAGCCATGAACGAGTTGGGAATAACGGGGAGGTTAATGAGGATGATGATTAGAATGTTGAGGATGAGAATGAAAATGATGAGGTTGAAAAGTGATGAGCAGGTTGATAATAATGAGGCGGATGAGTGTCGAAAAATTTCAGCATAAGAATGATGAGGTCGTTGATCATGATGATGGTGATAAGGTTGAGGATGAGAATATAAATGATGAGGTTGAAGAGCGATGAATATGTTGGGAATACGGGGAGGTTGATGAGGATCATGATCAGGTTGTTGAGGATGAGAATGAAAATGATGAGGTTGAAGAGTGATGAGCAGGTTGAGGAGGTAGATGAGGGTGAGTTTTGAAAAGTTTCTGCGTAAAAATGAGAATGATGTGGTCGTAGATCATGAGAATTAAAATGAGGTTGATGAATGATGAGCATGTTCAGAATGAGGAGGTTGATGATGAATGTTGACGAGTATCAGGATGAGAATGAAAATTATGAAGTTGATGAGTGATAATTAGTTTGAGGGATGAGGAGGAGACTAATGAGGAAGTTGATGAGATTAATGAATGGGAAAAATACAGAGGATGAGCAGTTGCACTATGATGAGGAGAATAATGAGGAGGTTTGATGATGAGGATGATCAAGTTTGGTGAGGATAATGAGGAAGTGAATGGTGAGAACAATGAGGACGTTGAAGATGAGAATGATGAGGATGAGGAGGTTGATGATGAAAATGATGACAGTGGTAATGAGGAGGAGGATGATGATGAGAATAATGAGGAGGTTTAATGATGACGATGGACAACTTTGATGAGGATTATGAGGAGGTGGACGAAGAAAACAATGATGAGGATGAGGATGAAGAAAAGAATAATGAGGAGGTTTGATGAGGACGATGAGGAGTTGGACGATGAGAAGATTGACAACATTGATGATGAGAATGATGAGGATGAGGAGGTTGGTGATGAAAATGATGACAGTGGTAATGAGGAGGAGGATGATGATGAGAATAATGAGGAGGTTTAATGATGACGATGGCCAACTTTGATGAGGATTATGAGGAGGTGGACGAAGAAAACAATGATGAGGATGAGGATGATGAAAAGAATAATGAGGAGGTTTGATGAGGACGATGCTCAAGTTTGATGAGGACGATGAGAACATTGACGATGTTGATGATGAGAATGATGTGGAGGATGATGAGAATAATGAGGAGATCTGATGATGATGGTGGTCAAGTTTGATGAGGTTGATGAGGAGGTGGACAATGAGAACAATGACAATGTTGATGATGAATCATGAGGATGATGAAGAGAATAATGACGAGGTTTGATGATGAGGCTCAAGTTTGACGAGGAGGTGGACGATGAGAACATTGATGACGTTGATGAGAATGATGAGGAGGATAATGAGAATGATGAGGAGGTTTTATGATGATGATGGTCAAGTTTGATGAGGAGATGGACGATGAGAACATTGACGAAGTTGATGATGAGAATGATGTGGAGGATGATGAGAATGATGAGGAGATTTGATGATGATGATGGTCAAGTTTGATGAGGATGATGAGGAGGTGGACAATGAGAACATCGACGATGCTGATGATGAATCATGAGGATGAGGAGGTTGATGATGAGAATGAAGACAGTGTTGGTGATGAGGAGGATGATGAGAATAATGAGGAGATTTGATGAGGATGATGAGGAGGTGGACGATGAAAGCGATGACAATGTTGATGATGAGGATGATGAAGAGAATAATGAGGAGGTTTGATGAGGACGATGCTCAAGTTTGATGAGGAGATGGACGATGAGAACATTGATGAAGTTGATGATGAGAATGATGTGGAGGATGATGAGAATAATGAGGAGATTTGATGATGGTGATGGTCAAGTTTGATGAGGATAATGAGGAGGTGGACAATGAGAACATCGACGATGCTGATGATGAATCATGAGGATGAGGAGGTTGATGATGAGAATGAAGACAGTGTTGGTGATGAGCAGGAGGATGAGAATAATGAGGAGATTTGATGAGGATGATGCTCAAGTTTGATGAGGAGGTGGACGATGAGAACATTGACGACGTTGATGATGAGGATGCGGAGGTTGATGATGAGGATGCGGAGGTTGATGATGAGGACGATGATGAGAATAATGAGATTTCATGATGATGATAATGGTCAAGTTTGATGAGGATGATGAAGAAGTGGACAATGAGAACATTAACGACGTTGATGATGAGAATGATTAGGATGAGGAGGTTGATGATGAGAATGAGGAGGAGGATGATGAGAATAATGAGGAGATTTGATGATGATGATCAAGTTTGATGAGGAGGTGGACAATGAGAAAATTGACGACCTTGATGATGAGAATGAGGAGGTTGATGATCAGAATGATGACAGCGATGGTGATTAGGAAGGTTGATGAAAATAATGCGGAGATTTGATGATGATGACGATGGTCAAGTTTGATGAGGATGATGAGGAGGTGGATGATGAAAGCAATGACGACATTGATGATGAGGATGAGGATGATGAAGAGAATAATGAGGAGGTTTGATGATGAGGCTCAAGTTTGATGAGGAGGTGGACAATGAGAACATTGACGACGTTGTTGATGAGAATGATGAGGATGTGGAGGTTGTTGATGAGAATGATGAGGAGGATAATGAGAATGATGAGGAGGTTTGATGATGATGATGATGGTCAAGTTTGATGAGGAGGTGGACGATGAGAACATTGACAACGTAGATGAGGATGAGGAGGTTGATGATGAGAATGATGTGGAGATTTGATGATGATGATGGTCAAGTTTGATGAGGACAATGAGAAAATTGACGACGCTGATGAGGATGAGGAGGTTGATGATGAGAATGATGACAGCGTTGGTGATGAGGAGGATGATGAGAATAATAAGGGAGATTTGATGACGATGGTCAAGTTTGACAAGGATGAGGAGGTTGATGGTGAGAATGATGACAGCGTTGATGATGAGAATGAGGAGGAGGATGATGAGAATAATGAGGATATTTGATGATGATGATCAAGTTTGATGAAGAGGTGGACAATGAGAAAATTGACGACGATGATGAGAATGATGAGGATGAGGAGGTTGATGATCAGAATGATGACAGCGATGGTGATGAGGAGGATGATGAGAATAATGAGGAGATTTGGATGATGAGGAGGTGGACGATGAGAATATTGACGACGTAGATGAGGATGAGGAGGTTGATGATGAGCATGAGGATGATGAAGAGAATAATGACGAGGTTTGATGATGAGGCTCAAGTTTGATGAGGAGGTGGAGGATGAGAACATTGACGACGTTGTGGATGAGAATGATGAGGAGGATAATGAGAATGATGAGGAGGTTTGATGATGGTCAATTTTGATGAGGACGATGAGGAGGTGGACGATGAGAACATTGACGACGTAGATGAGGATGAGGAGGTTGATGATGAGAAGGATGTGGAGATTTGATGATGATGATGGTCAAGTTTGATGAGGACAATGAGAACATTGACAACGCTGATGAGGATGAGGAGGTTGATGATGAGAATGATGAGGAGATTTGATGATGATGAAGTTTGATGAGGACGATGAGAACATTGACGATGAGGATGAGGAGGTTGATGATGAGAATGACAGCGTTGGTGATGAGGAGGATGATCAGAATAATGAGGAGATTTGATGATGATGACGATGGTCAAGTTTGATGAGGATGATGAGGAGGTGGACAATGAAAGTAATGACGACATTGATGATAAGGATGAGGATGATGAAGAGAATAATGACGAGGTTTGATGATGAGGCTCAAGTTTGACGAGGAGGCTCAAGTTTGACGAGGAGGTGGACGATGAGAACATTGACGACGTTGTTGATGAGAATGATGAGGATGATGAGGTTGATGATGAGAATGATGAGGAGGTTTGATGATGATGATGGTCAAGTTTGATGAGGATGATGAGGAGGTGGACGATGAAAGCAATGACGACGTTGATGATGAGCATGAGGATGATAAAGAGAATAATGACGAGGTTTGATGATGAGGCTCAAATTTGACGAGGAGGCTCAAGTTTGATGGGGAGGTGGACGATGAGAATATTGACGACGTTGTTGATGAGAATGATGAGGTTGATGATGAGGAGGATAATGAGAATGATAAGGAGGTTTGATGATGATGATGGTCAAGTTTGATGAGGACGATGAGGAGGTGGACGATGAGAACATTGACGACGTAGATGTGGAGGTTGATGATGAGAATGATGAGGAGATTGGACGATGATGATGGTCAAGTTTGATGAGGACGATGAGAACATTGACGACGCTGATGAAGATGGAGGTTGATGATGAGAATGATGAGGAGATTTGATGATGGTCAAGTTTGATGAGGACGATGAGAACATTGATGATGAGGATGAGGAGGTTGATGATGAGAATGACGACAGCGTTGGTGATGAGGAGGATGATCAGAATAATGAGGAGATTTGATGATGATGATGACGATGGTCAAGTTTGATGAGGATGATGAGGAGGTGGACGATGAAAGCAATGACGACGTTGATGATGAGGATGAGGATGATGAAGAGAATAATGACGAGGTTTGATGATGAGGCTCAAGTTAGATGAGGAGGTGGACGATGAGAACATTGACGACGTTGTTGATGAGAATGATGAGGAGGATGAGGTTGATGATGAGAATGATGAGGAGGTTTGATGATGATGATGGTCAAGTTTGATGAGGACGATGAGGAGGTGGACGATGAGAACATTGATGACGTAGATGAGGATGAGGAGGTTGATGATGAGAATGATGTGGAGATTTGATGGTCAAGTTTGATGAGGACAATGAGAACATTGACGATGCTGATGAGGATGAGGAGGTTGACGATGAGAATGATGTGGAGATTATATGATGGTCAAGTTTAATGAGGACAATGAGAACATTGACTACGCTGATGAGGAGGTTCATGATGAGAATGATGACAGCGTTGGTGATGAGGAGGATGATGAGAATAATAAGGGAGATTTGATGACGATGGTCAAGTTTGACAAGGATGATGAGGATGAGGAGGTTGATGGTGAGAATGATGACAGCGTTGATGATGAGAATGAGGAGGATGATGATGAGAATAATGAGGATATTTGATGATGATGATCAAGTTTGATGAAGAGGTGGACAATGAGAAAATTGACGACGTTGATGATGAGAATGATGAGGATGAGGAGGTTGATGATCAGAATGATGACAGCGATGGTGATGAGGAGGATGATGAGAATAATGAGGAGATTTGGATGATGAGGTGGTGGACGATGAAAGCGATGACGACGTTGATGATGAGCATGAGGATGATGAAGAGAATAATGACGAGGTTTGATAATGAGGCTCAAGTTTGACGAGGAGGCTCAAGTTTGATGAGGAAGTGGACGATGAGAACATTGACAACGTAACGTTGTTGATGAGAATGATGAGGTTGATGATGAGAATGATGAGGAGGATAATGAGACTGATGAGGAGGTTTGATGATGATGATGGTCAAGTTTGAGGAGGACGATGAGGAGGTGGACGATGAGAACATTGACAACGTAGATGAGGAGGAGGAGGTTGATGATGAGAATGATGTGGAGATTTGATGATGATGATGGTCAAGTTTGATGAGGACGATGAGAACATTGACAACGTAGATGAGGATGAGGAGGTTGATGATGAGAATGATGTGGAGATTTGATGATGGTTAAGTTTGATGAGGACGATGAGAACATTGACGACGCTGATTAGGATGAGGAGGTTGATGATGAGAATGATGAAGAGATTTGATGATGGTTAAGTTTGATGAGGACGATGAGGAGGTGGACGATGAAAGCAATGACGACGTTGATGATGAGGATGAGGATGATAAAGAGAATAATGAGGAGGTTTAATGATGAGGCTCAAGTTTGATGAGGAGGTGGACGATGAGAACATTGACGACGTTGTTGATGAGAATGATGAGGTTGATGATGAGGAGGATAATGAGAATGATGAGGAGGTTTGATGATGATGATGGTCAAGTTTGAGGAGGACAATGAGGAGGTGGATGATGAGAACATTGACGACGTAGATGAGGAGGTTGATGATGAGAATGATGAGGAGATTGGACGATGAGAACATTGACGACGCTGATGAAGATGAGGAGGTTGATGATGAGAATGATGAGGAGATTTGATGATGGTTAAGTTTGATGAGGACGATGACAACATTGACGATGAGGATGAGGAGGTTGATGATGAGAATGACGACAGCGTTGGTGATGAGGAGGATGATCAGAATAATGAGGAGATTTGATGATGATGACGATGGTCAAGTTTGATGAGGATGATGAGGAGGTGGACGATGCTGATGAGGATGAGGAGGTTGATGATGAGAATGATGAGGAGGTTTGATGATGATGATGGTCAAGTTTGATGAGGACGATGAGAACATTGACGAAGTAGATGAGGATGAGGAAGTTGATGATGAGAATGATGTGGAGATTTGATGATGATGATGGTCAAGTTTGATGAGGACAATGAGAACATTGACGACGCTGATGAGGATGAGGAGGTTGATGATGAGAATGATGACAGCGTTGGTGATGAGGATGATGAGAATAATAAGGGAGATTTGATGACGATGGTCAAGTTTGACAAGGATGATGATGAGAATGATGACAGCGTTGATGATGAGGATGATGAGAATGATGACAGCGTTGATGATGACGATGGTCAAGTTTGACAAGGATGATGAGGATGATGACAGCGTTGATGATGAGGATGATGAGAATGATGACGAGGTTTGATGATGACGATGGTCGAGTTGGATGAGGATGACGAGGAGGTGGACGATGAGAATAATGAGACGGTGGATGATGAGAGTCTGAGGATGTCGAGGGGACTGATGTTGTGATCACACCTGTGAGTGGGCGTGGCCTATGTGTGACGTCACAGGTGCTCACAGAGTGTTGACAAGTGTCACCATTCCGCTGCCGCTGTTGTTGCTCGCACTGGGAAAAATGTTCCGACGGAACTTTCTATTTCTGTCTGAGACCACCCGCTCCTCTGTGCACCTTTGATCAACACACACACACACACACACACACGCACACACACTAACAGCTGTTTTCTCTCACAGTCGCTGCTGTGACAAGAAGAGTTGTGGAAATCGCAACGAGACGCCGTCAGACCCAGTCATCATCGACAGGTACTGTGTGTCACTTCCACTTTCTCAAGTACACACACGTGTGGTGCGCAGACACACACACACACACACACACACACACTCACACAAAGAGACATGTACACAGAGCTATGCGTTGACAGCTTGGAGTCAAAAATCAATTCTTACATGTGACATCACCACACACACACACACACACACACACACACACACACACACCCCTCCCCCCACCATTTTCTACAGAAAAATAGGTCATGAGTGGAAGAAAGGGAACATAGAAGAAGTGAAAGAAGTTTGAATCCTATTTTGCAAACTTTTTTTTTTTTTTTTTATCATCAGCTTCTTCTTCCTGTTCCTCATGCGTTGTGATGAGACAACTCATGTTTCCCTTCAACTACTTCAAATGTTTCTTTTCTGGGCTAGAAATAGTCTGGTCTGTGTGTGTGTGTGTGTGTGTGTGTGTGTGTGTGTGTGTGTGTGTGTGTGTGTGTGTGTGTGTGTGTGTGTGTGTGTGTGTGTGTGTGTGTGTGTGTGTGTGTGTGTGTGTGTGTGTGTGTGTGTGTGTGTGTGTGTGTGTGTGTGTGTGTGTGTGTTTGGCGGGGCCTTGGCGAAGATGGAATGTGAAGGTTACCGTGGATACCGTGGGATACTTCCTGTCAGTGTGCGTTCACAGCCTCTCACTTTAACATCTGGACAACATGTGGAGCTGTGTGTGAGTGAGTGTGTGTGTGTGTGAGTGTGTGTGTGTGTGTGTGTGTGTGTGTGTGAGGGGGGGGGGGCGTGAGACCGCCGAGCTATGATGTCATCAGCCTCTCAGTAAGCCATGTGACTCATGCACACATCACAGTGACATCACTTCCTTAATGACAATCCTCAACACACGCCCATGTGATGCACATGCACAACACACACGCACACGCACACACACACACACACACACACACACACACACACACACACACACACACACACACACAAGTATCCAGTCTCTTCACGCCCAGACATAAAGTTTTATTCCCACATTTTGTGTGTGTGCGAGTGGGGGCGTGCACATGTGATTGACAGCCCATTCTACTGTGTGTGTGTGTGTGTATGTTTGTGTGTGTGTGTGTGGTCCACTTAATCCATGTTGTAGCGCTGCAAGCGTCCCGGTTAGGGTTAATAGAAGGTTAACGAGATGCAGCGATATCCTATCACACGCCTGCTTGACTGCAAAAGAAGTGCGTGTGTGCGTGTGCGCGTGTGTGTGTGTGTGTGTGTGTGTGTGTGTGTGTGTGTGTGTGTTTTGTCTTGGTGTGGCCCTGCAGCACCTCACCCTCGCACTAATAGGCTCAATGTGTGTGTGTGTGTGTGTGTGTGTGTGTGTGTGTGTGTGTGTGTGTGTGTGTGTGTGTGTGTGTGTGTGTGTGTGTGTGTGTGTGTGTTTCTTCACACACCCCAGCCAGCATTAGACCAGTGTTTCTTAACCATAGGGCCAGGGCCCATTGGTGGGCCACAAACACCCTCTAGAGCAGGGGTAGGCAACCCAAAATGTTGAAAGAGCCATCCATCCATTTTCTACCGCTTATTCCCTTTCGGGGTCGCGGGGGGGCGCTGGCGCCTATCTCAGCTACAATCGGGTGGAAGGCGGGGTACACCCTGGACAAGTCGCCACCTCATCACAGGGCTGAAAGAGCCATATTGGACCGAAAATACAAAAGCCGCAAAGAATTAAAAGCCACATTACATACAGATAGTGTGTCATGAGATATACATTGAAGTAAGAGGACTTAAAGGAAACTAAATGAGCTCAAATATAGCTACAAATGAGGCATGATGATGCAATGTGTACACACAGCTAGCCTAAATAGCATGTTAGCATCGATTAGCTTGCAGTAATGCAGGGACCAAATATGTCGGATTAGCATTCCACACTTTTATGCATTCACGCACAACATTAAAAGTTCGGCGGGCAAAATGAGACAGAAAAAGAAGTGGCATAAAACACGTCCTAGAAAGTCGGAGAAATTTGTACATGTAAACAAACCACGGTGAGTTCAAGGACGGCCAAAATCAGTAGGACAAAACAGCGCTCGCCAAATACTCGAATCAATGAAGCATGTTTAATGTAAACAGCGTGCTTTATAGCAATTAAGGAGGTTTGTGTCATGTTTGTCTTCCCGAAAAAACTATATTAAAACAAAAACGTATGGTTTTTACTTAATTTTTTTCCATTTTTCATACATTTTTGAGCTACTAGGGCGGCGCTAAAGAGCTGCATGCGGTTCTAGAGCCGCGGGTTGCCGACCCCTGTCCTAGAGCAGTGGTTCTCAACCTTTTTTCAGAGATGTACCCCCTGTGAACATTTTGTTTGATTCAAGTACCCCCTAATCAGAGCAAAGCATTTTTGGTTGGAAAAAAAGAGAGCACTCTGTCATCAGTTTCTGATTTATTAATTTGTATAACAGTGCAAAATATTGCTCATTTGTAGTGGTCTTTCTTGAACTATTTGGAATAAAAAAGATATAAAAATAACTAAAAACTTGTTGAAAAATAAACAAGTGATTCAATTATAAATAAATATTTCTACACATAGAAGTAATCATCAATTTGAAGTGGCCTCTTTAAGATCCATCTGGATTCATCAACTTCATTCTAAACATTTCTTCACAAAAAAAAAGGAATCTTTAACGTCAATATTTATGGAACATGTCCACAAAAAATCTAGCAGTCAACACTGAATATTGCATTGTTGACTTTCTTTTCACAGTTTATGAACTTACATTCATATTTTCTTGAAGTATTATACAACAAACATACTTATAAAGGATTTTTGAATTGTTGCTATTTTTAGAATATTTAAAAAAAAATCTCTCGTACCCTTTGGCATGCCTTCAAGTACCCGCAGGGGTACGCGTACCCCCATTTGAGAACCACCGCCTTAGAGGGCTGCCAAAAAACATGATTTTTTTCAGCTGTACTCAGTTGTAATACACTTTTCCACCACGTGTGGCAGTAATGACAGTATTAAACAGAAGAAGTCTGGCGCTAAAGTCATAGAAGTTTCTTATCGGCGCAAAAATTATGACTAAAGTGGTGAAGCTGGATTTTTATTTGCACCTTTATTTTATTGACAGTTTATTTAAGAAACATTAATTTGTGTAGTTTTTGTAATTTAGCACATAAATGTAAAAAAGAAATTAAAAATAAAAAGTCGGTATATTTGGTTAGGGCTAGTACCAACCCAGGGGTCGGCAACCATAAACGTTTATGTATTTTAGCACATAATAAATGTAAAAAAAATTAAAATGTCAGTATATTTTGTTAGGGTTAGTACCAACACAGGGGTCGGCAACCAAAAACGTTTATGTATTTTAGCACATAATAAATGTAAAAAAAAAACAAAATAATAAATGTAAATACATAATAAATGTAAAAAAATATATATATAAAAAGTCGGTATATTTGGTTAGGGCTAGTACCAACCCAGGGGTCGGCAGCCAAAAACGTTTATGTATTTTAGCACATAATAAATGTAAAAAAAATTAAAATGTCAGTATATTTTGTTAGGGTTAGTACCAACACAGGGGTCGGCAACCAAAAACGTTTATGTATTTTAGCACATAATAAATGTAAAAAAAAAACAAAATAAAAAGTGGGTGTATTTGGTTAGTGCTAGCACCAACCTAGGGGTCGACAACCAAAAACGTTTATGTATTTTAGTACATAATAATAAAAATAAAAAAATAGAATAAAAAGTCGGTATATTTGGTTAAGGTTGGTGCCAACCCAGGGGTCGGCAACCAAAAACGTTAATGTATTTTAGCACATAATAAATGTAAAAAAATAAAAAAATCAAATGTTGGTATATTTGGTTAGTGCTAGTACCAACCCAGGGGTCGGCAACCAAACACGTTTATGTATTTTAGCACATAATAAATGTAAAAAAAAATCAAATAAAATGTCGGTATATTTGGTTAGTGCTAGTACCAACCCAGGGGTCGACAACCAAAAACGTTTATGTATTTTAGTACATAATAATAAAAATAAAAAAATAGAATAAAAAGTCGGTATATTTGGTTAAGGTTGGTGCCAACCCAGGGGTCGGCAACCAAAAACGTTAATGTATTTTAGCACATAATAAATGTAAAAAAATAAAAAAATCAAATGTTGGTATATTTGGTTAGGGCTAGTACCAACCCAGGGGTCGGCAACCAAACACGTTTATGTATTTTAGCACATAATAAATGTAAAAAAAAATCAAATAAAATGTCGGTATATTTGGTTAGTGCTAGTACCAACCCAGGGGTCGGCAACCAAAAACATTTATGTATTTTAGCACATAATAAATGTAAAAAAAAAAAAAATAAATAAAAAGTGGGTGTATTTGGTTTGTGCTAGTACCAACCCAGGGGTCGGCAACCAAAAACATTTATGTATTTTAGTACATAAGAAAAATTTAAAAAAATAAAATAAAAAGTCGGTATATTTGGTTAGTGGTAGTACCAACCCAGGGGTCGACAACCAAAAACTTTTATGTATTTTAGCACATAATAAATGTAAAAAAAAATCAAATAAAAAGTTGGTGTATTTGGTTAGTGGTAGTACCAACCCTGGGGTCGGCAACCATAAACGTTTATGTATTTTAGCACATAATAAATGTAAAAAAATATATATATAAAAAGTCGGTATATTTGGTTAGTGCTAGTACCAACCCAGGGGTCGGCAACCAAAAACGTTTATGTATTTTAGCACATAATAAATTTTAAAAAATTTAAAATGTCAGTATATTTTGTTAGGGTTAGTACCAACCCAGGGGTCGGCAACCAAAAACTTTTATGTATTTTAGCACATAATAAATGTAAAAAAAAATCAAATAAAAAGTTGGTGTATTTGGTTAGTGGTAGTACCAACCCTGGGGTCGGCAACCAAAAACGTTTATGTATTTTAGTACATGATAAAAATAAAAATAAAATAAAATAAAAAGTTTGTATAATTGGTTAGGGTTAATACCAACCCAGGGGTCGGCAACCAAAAACGTTTATATATTTTAGCACATAGTAAATGTTAAAAATAATAAAATAAAAAGTCTGTATATTTGGTTAGGGCTAGTACCAACCCAGGGGTCGGCAACCATAAACGTTTATGTATTTTAGCACATAATAAATGTAAAAAAATATATATATAAAAAGTCGGTATATTTGGTTAGTGCTAGTACCAACCCAGGGGTCGGCAACCAAAAACGTTTATGTATTTTAGCACATAATAAATTTTAAAAAATTTAAATTGTCAGTATATTTTGTTAGGGTTAGTACCAACACAGGGGTCGGCAACCAAACACGTTTATGTATTTTAGCACATAATAAATGTAAAAAAAAAATAAAATAAAATGTCGGTATATTTGGTTAGTGCTAGTACCAACCCAGGGGGCGGCAACAAAAAACATTTATGTATTTTAGCACATAATAAATGTAAAAAAAATTAAAATAAAAAGTCGGTATATTTGGTTAGGGTTAATACCAACCCAGGGGTCGACAACCAAAAATGTTTATGTATTTTAGCACATAATAAATGTAAAAAAAAATCAAATAAAAAGTCGGTATATTTGGTTAGTGCTAGTACCAACCCAGGGGTCGACAACCAAAAACGTTTATGTATTTTAGTACATAATAAATAAATAAAAAATAAAATAAAAAGTCGGTATATTTGGTTAGGGTTAGTACCAACCCAGGGGTCGGCAACCAAAAACATTTATGTATTTTAGCACATAATAAATTAAAAAAAAAACAAAATAAAAAGTGGGTGTATTTGGTTAGTGCTAGTACCAACCCAGGGGTCGGCAACCAAAAACGTTTATGTATTTTAGTACATAATAAATGTAAAAAAAAATCAAATAAAAAGTCGGTATATTTGGTTAGTGCTAGTACCAACCCAGGGGTCGACAACCAAAAACGTTTATGTATTTTAGTACAGAATAAAAATAATAATAATAATAAAATAAAAAGTCGGTATATTTGGTTAGTGCTAGTACCAACCCAGAGGTCGACAACCAAAAACGTTTATGTATTTTAGTACATAATAAATAAATAAAAAATGTAATAAAAAGTCGGTATATTTGGTTAGGGTTAGTACCAACCCAGGGGTCGGCAACCAAAAACGTTGAAAGAGCCATATTGGACCAAAAATACAAAAAACTAATCGGTCCGGCGCCGCAAAAAAATAAAAGCCTTATGTAAGTGTTATAATGAAGGCAACACATTAAGTAAGTGTCTCAGAGGGTTCGATAACTCCTGGACATTACTGGCTTAAAACTGCCAAAGATATAGATGTGTGTGTCCGAGTTAAAGGAAACCACAGTCTGTCTTCTCCCAATAGATTTATCATACAGTCTTTGCAAGCCGGGTAACATTTGCTGTGGTCTGGAACAACATGGTGACATTTGCTGTGGTCTGGAACAACATGGTGACGTTTGCTGTGGTTTCGAACAACATGGTGACGCTTGCTGTGGTCTGGAACAACATGGTGGTGTTTGCTGTGGTCTGGAACAACGTGGTGGCGTTTGCTGTGGTCTGGAACAACACGGCACACAATCAGAAATGCAGCCGATATTACATACAGATAATGTGTCACAAGACATGCAAATATAAATTATATACACTGAGGACATAAGTTAAATGAACTCAAATATATCTACAAACAAAGCATAATGGTGCAATATGTGCACAAAGCCAGCCTAAATAGCATGTTAGCATGGATTATTAGCAAGTCAATAACATCAATAAAGCTCACCTTTGTGCATTCACTCACAGCATAAAACGTTTGGTGGGCAAAATGAGACAAAGGAGTGGCATAAAACACGTCTTTATGTGGCAGCGACGGAGAAAGTTGTACATGTAAACTAACTGTGGTGAGTTCAAAGACCCGTCAAAATTAGTAGGACAAAATGGTGATGGCCAAATACTCAACAGTAAAGCATAAACACAAACATATTAAAGGCCTACTGAAATGAGATTTTCTTATTTAAACGGGGATAGCAGGTCCATTCTATGTGTCATACTTCATCATTTTGTGATATTGCCATATTTTTGCTGAAAGTATTTAGTAGAGAACATCGACAATAAAGTTAGCAACTTTGGGTCGCTAATAAAAAAGCCTTGTCTGTACCGGAAGTAGCAGACGATGTGCGGGTGACGTCACGGGTTGTGGAGCTCCTCACATCCTCACATTGTTTACAATCATGGCCACCAGCAGCAAGAGCGATTCGGAACCGAGAAAGCGACAATTTCCCCATTAATTTGAGCGAGGATGAAAGATTTGTGGATGAGGAAAGTGAGAGTGAAGGACTAGAAGAAAAGAAAAAAGATGAGAGCAGTGGGAGCGATTCAGATGTTATTAGACACATTTACTAGGATAATTCTGGAAAATCCTTTATCTGCTTATTGTGTTACTAGTGTTTTAGTGAGATTATATGGTCGTACCTGTGCAACCTGAAGGTTGGCCCGGCACCTTTCTTCAGCACCAGTCTACGGGTGGTGGCGATGCCCATCTCTGCCCTTCGCAAGGGACCCTCTTCGAAACACGATCTTTCGAAATAATCTGTTTATAATACACTGTACTTTGTATGTGTGGTCCAATCCAACCGTGTTTGCTTGACCGCTCTGTTCCATAGTAAAGCTTGACTCGCATCTTTCGGGAATGTAAACAACGAAACACCGGCTGTGTTTGTGTTGCTAAAGCCGACCGCAATACTCCGCTTCCCAACTACAGCTTTCTTCTTTGATGTCTCCATTATCCATTGAACAAATTGCAAAATATTCAGCAACACAGATGTCCAGAATACTGTGGAATTTCGCGACGAAAACAGACGAGCTAATAGCTGGGAACGATGCTGGAACAAAAATGTCCTCGACAATCCGTGACGTCACGGGTTGTGGAGCTCCTCACCTCTGAACATTGTTTACAATCATGGCCGCCAGCAGCGAGAGCGATTCGGAACCGAGAAAGCGACGATTTCCCCATTAATTTCAGCGAGGATGAAAGATTCGTGGATGAGGAAAGTGAGAGTGAAGGACTAGAAGAAGAAAAATAGATGAGAGCAGTGGGAGCGATTCAGATGTTATTAGACACATTTACTAGGATAATTCTGGAAAATCCTTTATCTGCTTATTGTGTTATTAGTGTTTTAGTGAGATTATATGGTCGTACCTGTACAACCTGAAGGTACCTTTCTTCAGCACCAGTCAACGGGTGGTGGCGATGCCCATCTCTGCCCTTCGCAAGGGACCCTCTTCGAAACACGATCTTTCCAAATGATCGCCGCATAATACACTGTACTTTGTGTGTGTGGTCCAATCCAACCGTGTTTGCTTGACAGCTCTGTTCCATAGTAAAGCTTGACTGTCATCTTTCGGGAATGTAAACAATGAAACACCGGCTGTGTTTGTGTTGCTGAAGCCGGCCGCAATACACCGCTTCCCACCTACGGCTTTCTTCTTTGATTTCTCCATTGTCCATTGAAAAAATTGCAAAAGATTCAGCAACACAGACGTCCAGAATACTGTGGAATTTCGCGAAGAAAACAGACGAGCTAATAGCTGGGAACGATGCTGGAACAAAAATGTCCTCGACAATCCGTGACGTCACGGGTTGTGGAGCTCCTCACATCTGAACATTATTTACAATCATGGCCACCAGCAGCAAGAGCGATTCGGAACCGAGAAAGCGACGATTTCCCCATTAATTTGAGCGAGGATGAAAGATTCGTGGATGAGGAAAGTGAGAGTGAAGGACTAGGAAAAAAAAGATGAAGGCAGTGGGAGCGATTCAGATGTTATTAGACACATTTACTTGGATAATTCTGGAAGATCCTTTATCCGCTTATTGTGTTACTAGTGTTTTAGTGAGATTATATGGTCGTACCTGTACAACCTGAAGGTACCTTTCTTCAGCACCAGTCAACAGGTGGTGGCGATGCCCATCTCTGCCCTTCGCAAGGGACCCTCTTTGAAACACGATCTTTCGAAATAATCTGTTTATAATACACTGTACTTTGTATGTGTGGTCCAATCCAACCATGTTTGCTTGACCGCTCTGTTCCATAGTAAAGCTTGACTCGCATCTTTCGGGAATGTAAACAATGAAACACCGGCTGTGTTTGTGTTGCTGAAGCCGGTTGCAATACACCGCTTCCCACCTACAGCTTTCTTCTTTGATGTCTCCATTGTCCATTGAACAAATTTCAAAATATTCAGCAACACAGATGTCCAGAATACTGTGGAATTTCGCGACGAAAACAGACGAGCTAATAGCTGGGAACGATGCTGGAACAAAAATGTCCTCGACAATCCGTGACGTCACGGGTTGTGGAGCTCTTCACCTCTGAACATTGTTTACAATCATGGCCACCAGCAGCAAGAGCGATTCGGAACCGAGAAAGCAACGATTTCCCCATTAATTTGAGCGAGGATGAAAGATTCGTGGATGAGGAAAGTGAGAGTGAAGGACTAGAAGAAGAAAAAAAGATGAGAGCAGTGGGAGCGATTCAGATGTTATTAGACACATTTACTAGGATAATTCTGGAAAATCCTTTATCTGCTTATTGTGTTACTAGTGTTTTAGTGAGATTATATGGTCGTACCTGTACAACCTGAAGGTTGGCCCGGCACCTTTCTTCAGCACCAGTAAACGGGTGGATGCCCATCTCTGCCCTTCACAAGGGACCCTCTTCGAAACACGATCTTTCCAAATGATCTGTTTATAATACACTGTACTTTGTGTGTGTGGTCCAATCCAACCGTGTTTGCTTGACCGCTCTGTTCCATAGTAAAGCTTGACTCTCATCTTTCGGGAATGTAAACAATGAAACACCGGCTGTCTTTGTTTTGCTAAAGCCGACCGCAATGCTCCGCTTCCCACCTACAGCTTTCTTCTTTGATGTCTCCATTGTCCATAGAACAAATTGCAAAAGATTCAGCAACATATATTTCATAATAATATTTCATCATTGATATATAAACTATCAGACTGCGTGGTCGCTAGTAGTGGCTTTCTGACAACTAGGACGGGTTGTGTTATATTTGTCCTCCTGCAGAAACATTATTAAAACAACAAATGTATTTTTCCATTTTTGAAAAAGCTCCATGGAGCCACCAGGCCGGCGCTAAAGAGCCCGAGAGTCCGTTTGGCAAGCTTGTAAACTGTAAGTAGGTCAGGTATAATCATTAAAAAAAAAAATGATTAAAACCAACAGTAACATCAATAGTTCAGTGTTAATATTTGAGTGGGGCCCCGGGCCCCTCTGTAGTGGGACAAAAAAAAAGGCCAAGATGTGTGTGTTAGAAAGGCTCACAGCTTGAGGAAGAGACAGGAAGACGAGGCGCAGAAGGAGGAGAAGGAGGGTTGGTTCTCACAGGGAGTGAGTTTTGGGGGGTGGGGGGGTAGAAAAGCTCCGTGTGGGGAGTCCTGTCAATCAAACACGGCTGCGAGGGGGAGGGGGCGGCGGGGCTGGGCTGTCAATCAGGGGGAGGAGGCGGGGAGTCTTCTTCTAAACGATTTCTTCATCTTTTCCTGCCTTTGTCTTCCTCCTCCACACACAGACACCTCTTGTCGTCCTACTTACCAAAATATCCCGCGTACACACACACACACACACACACACACACACACACACACACACACACACACACACCCACACACACACGTCACAATTTAGACTACCAAGTTTGTCAGTAGGAATGTTGTTCTAGTCTACAGTGCAAGTTTTTACACTGCATGGCTTCACTATACTCTAATTAAAGACACACACACTAATGACATTATTCATTTCCTCAGCTCATTTAACTCAGCATCTCCCAAGCCACGCCCACCACATAGGCCACACCCACTCACTTGCTACTGACTGACTCACTAAAGATATGCAAATAATTATAGTGTCACTGTTTAATGTTCACGGACTCTAGTATTTGGCTCTCTGTTAGATGCAATGGTTTTCCGTATTGGGACCATGATTTGGGTCCTAACTTGTTCACCGGTCCTTATAAGGACAGAACTTTTCACACACACACACTAATGACATTATTCATTTCTTCAGCTCATTTAACTCAGCATCTCCCAAGCCACGCCCACCACTTACATAAGCCACACCCACTTACATGCTAATGATTGACTCCCTAAAGCTATGGAATAATTATAAAATCCTGACTTTGGAGCAATGTTCGCGGACTCTAGTATTTGGCTCTCTATTAAATGCAATGGTTTTCCATAATGGGACCATTAATTCGGTCCTAACTTGTTCACCGGTCCTCATAAGGACGGAACTTTTCCTTGTTGATGTCTCAAGAAAAGTAGAAACACAAAAACGCACGCACACACACACACACACACACACACACACACACACACACACACACACACACACACACACACACACACACACACGTCAAAATTTAGACTACCAAGTTTGTCAGTAGGAATGTTGTTCTAGTCTACAGTGCAAGTTTTTACACTGCATGGCTTCACTTTACTCTAATTAAAGACACACACACTAATGACATTATTCATTTCCTCAGCTCATTTAACTCAGCATCTCCCAGGCCACGCCCACCACATAGGCCACACCCACTCACTTGCTACTGACTGGCTCACTAAAGATATGCAAATAATTATAGTGTCACTGTTTAATGTTCACGGACTCTAGTATTTGGCTCTCTGTTACATGCAATGGTTTTCCGTATTGGGACCATGATTTGGGTCCTAACTTGTTCACCGGTCCTTATAAGGACAGAACTTTTCACACACACTAATGACATTATTAATTTCTTCAGCTCATTTAACTCAGCATCTCCCAAGCCATGCCCACTACTTACATAAGCAACACCCACTTACATGCTAATGATTGACTCCCTAAAGCTATGGAATAATTATAAAATCCTGACTTTGGAGCAATGTTCACGGACTCTAGTATTTGGCTCTCTCTTAAATACAATGGTTTTCCATAATGGGATCATTAATCCGGTCCTAACTTGTTCACCGGTCCTCATAAGGATGGAACTTTTCCTTGTTGATGTCTCAAGACAGGTAGAAACACACGAACACACACACACTAATGACATTATTCATTTCTTCCGCTCATTTAACTCAGCATCTCCCAAGCCACGCCGGCCATTTACATAAGCCACACCCACTTACATGCTAATGATTGACTCCCTAAAGCTATGGAATAATTATAAAATCCTGACTTTGGAGCAATGTTCATGGACTCTAGTATTTGGCTCTCTATTAAATGCAATGGTTTTCCATAATGGGACCATTAATTCGGTCCTAACTTGTTCACCGGTCCTCATAAGGACGGAACGTTTCCTTGTTGATGTCTCAAGAAAAGTAGAAACACAAGAACGCATGCACGCACGCACACACACACACACACACACACACACACACGCACACACGTCAAAATTTAGACTACCAAGTTTTTCAGTAGGAATGTTGTTCTAGTCTACAGTGCACGTTTTTACACTGCATGGCTTCACTATACTCTAATTAAAGACACACACACTAATGACATTATTCATTTCCTCAGCTCATTTAACTCAGCATCTCCCAAGCCACGCCCACCACATAGGCCACACCCACTCACTTGCTACTAACTGACTCACTAAAGATATGCAAATAATTATAGTGTCACTGTTTAATGTTCACGGACTCTAGTATTTGGCTCTCTGTTAGATGCAATGGTTTTCCGTATTGGGACCATGATTTGGGTCCTAACTTGTTCACCGGTCCTTATAAGGACAGAACTTTTTACAAACACACACACACTAATGACATTATTCATTTCTTCAGCTCATTTAACTCAGCATCTCCCAAGCCACGCCCACCACTTACATAAGCCACACCCACTTACTTGCTAATGATTGACTCCCTAAAGCTATGGAATAATTATAAAATCCTGACTTTGGAGCAATGTTCACGGACTCTAGTATTTGGCTCTCTATTAAATGCAATGGTTTTCCATAATGGGACCATTAATTCGGTCCTAACTTGTTCACCGGTCCTCATAAGGACGGAACTTTTCCTTGTTGATGTCTCAAGACAGGTAGAAACACACGAACACACACACACTAATGACATTATTCATTTCTTCAGCTCATTTAACTCAGCATCTCCCAAGCCACGCCCGCCACTTACATAAGCAACACCCACTTACATGCTAATGATTGACTCCCTAAAGCTATGGAATAGTTATAAAATCCTGACTTTGTTCAATGTTCACGGACTCTAGTATTTGGCTCTCTCTTAAATACAATGGTTTTCCATAATGGGATCATTAATCCGGTCCTAACTTGTTCACCGGTCCTCATAAGGATGGAACTTTTCCTTGTTGATGTCTCAAGACAGGTAGAAACACACTAACACACACACACTAATGACATTATTCATTTCTTCAGCTCATTTAACTCAGCATCTCCCAAGCCATGCCCACTACTTACATAAGCAACACCCACTTACATGCTAATGATTGACTCCCTAAAGCTATGGAATAATTATAAAATCCTGACTTTGGAGCAATGTTCACGGACTCTAGTATTTGGCTCTCTCTTAAATACAATGGTTTTCCATAATGGGATCATTAATCCGGTCCTAACTTGTTCACCGGTCCTCATAAGCATGGAACTTTTCCTTGTTGATGTCTCAAGAAAAGTAGAAACACAAGAACGCACGCACACACACACACACACACACACACACACACACACACACACACACACACACACACACACACGTTACAATTTAGACTACCAAGTTTGTCAGTAGGAATGTTGTTCTAGTCTACAGTGCAAGTTTTCACACTGCATGGATTCACTATACTTTACTTAAAGACACACACACACACACACACACACACACACACACACACACACACACACACACACACACACACACGTACGTCACAATTTAGACTACCAAGTTTGTCAGTAGGAATGTTGCTCCAGTCTACTGAGCAAGTTTTTTCACTACACATACACACACGGGGCGGAATAGCTCGACTGGTAGAGTGGCCGTGCCAGCGACTTGAGGGTTCCAGGTTCGACCCCCGCTTCCGACATCACTGCTGTCGTTGTCCTCGGGCAAGACACTTTACCCACCTGCTCCCAGTGCCAGCCACACTGGTTTAAATGTAACTCAGCTATTGGGTTTCACTATGAAAAAGCGCTTTGAGTCACTAGAAAAAAAGCGCTATATAAAATATAATTCACTTCACACACACATTCTTGTATTTGCGACCTTCTTGAGACCTCCGAATAATGCCTACCTATTTAGGACCTCCCTTTCTAGATATATAAAGATTTGGATTTAAACATTAATAATATATACATATATACATACAATGCAGGTATAAAAAAAGGTAAGCTTTTAGTACTTTTTTGGGGGTGGGGGCGCAACTTTTTGTTTGTAATTGGTTTTTAAACTTCATTATTTACTTTATTATTACAGTATGTCTCTATGTCCATATATATATATATATATATATATATATATATATATATATAATCTTGGCTAAAGGGGGCACATTTCAAGCTGTTCCACACACTTCTTATTACACATGTTGGCCAGAGGGGGAGCACTTCCATGTTTTACACACACTTGTTATTTCATATGTTGACCAGAAGGGCAGCACTTTTAAAACCAACACACAGTCAAGTTGAAAAATCCCTCCTTTTCGGGACCATCCTAATTTTGATAGATTTCCCCACCAGGGGTGCTAATGAGATCTCTATTTTTGGTTTTTTTGTAAGGCCCAACCTGTTTGTTTACATGTTTTTTATTTTATTTCTCTTTGCTATTTGGACTCATTGGACCCTAATTAGAATAAAAACTAAAAATCATCTTTTTATATGATGTACTTAGTCCATAAGTAACAAACGTGTACCTCATGTGTAGTGACAGGCTAATTTTTAGCTTTACACATTTTTCCCAAATTTCATTGTATGTTGTACTCTTCTGACACCACCAGATTGATCGATTGATTGATTGATACTTTTATTAGTAGATTGCACAGTTCAGTACATATTCCGTACAATTGACCACTTAATGGTAACACCTGAATAAGTTTTTCAACTTGTTTAAGTCGGGGTCCACGTTAATCAATTCATGTTAGCACTATAAGTGTCCACATATGTGGCCATAAGACCTCAATTCAGTAGTGTTCACAATTTTAGAAATAAGACATAAAAGGTGCTGTCCACGCATGTGGCCACTAAAGCCTTTAGAGGTTAAATCCGACGACAAAGGAGTCACGGACCACAGATTGCCGCACTTTAGGCAACCCAACTGTAGACGCTAACTGTTAATTGCCACCATAGTTTTCGTACTGTAGTGTATTCAATCATCCTATGGTCACATATAGGACAAAGGTTGTCTTATGTCAGCATCCGAACTCATAACATCAGCTCTTCACCTGGCGGGTGTTTTCGGGGACGAATAGGGAAGTCCTTCTTGTTTTATCATACATTGCTGCCTTTGCACCTGTCGATGTTTACTTTTTGTATGCACATTAAATGAACAAACAGTCCAGACTTTGGAGCAATGTTCACAGACTCTAGTATTTTACTCTCTATTAGATGCAATGGTTTTCTGTATTGGGACCATGATTTTGCTCCTAACTTTTTCACCGGTCCTCATATGGAAGCTACTTTTCCTTGTTGATGTCTCAAGAAGGGTAGAAAAACAACAACAGCACACACACACACACACGCACACACACACATAGTTATACACACACACAGGTCACAATATAGACTACCAGGTTTGTCAGTAGGAATGTGGTTCCAGTCTACAGTACACGTTTTTTCACTGCATGGCTTCACTATCCTTTCCTTAAAGACCCACAAACACACACACACACACACACACACACACACACACACACACACACACACACACACACACACACACACGCAAAAGGTCAGTGGTTGTTCGCAGTTGACGACTGTAGCTGGAATTATTCATAGCTAGCATCGACTTAATGTCAGTATTCACTACACTCAGTGTGTGTGTGTGTGTGTGTGTGTGTGTGTGTGTGTGTTTTTACTACTCTCTCTCTCCGTGTTTGTAGGATGGAGCAAGAGAGTGAGAGAGAAAGGAAGTATGTTTTATTCATTTCCCTCGTTTAGCCTCAGTCGGCGCTCGCCTTATAGCGTTTAGCGGCTACACTTTCTTTGCCACACACACACACACACACACACACACACACACACACACACACACACACACTGGAGGTGGATTACGATTCAGGAGCAAAGGATTCGAGGAGAAATCGATTATTGATGCATGTTTAATTTATGTACATTGATGCGGTTTTACATTTATTTTCTCTAAATGAGCGTCTACCACTTGCAACTGTTAAAAAAAAACGGTGCATTTGTGATAAGAAATTCTCATCACGTTTATTAAATGAGTGGAAAAGCGTGCTGCAGTCAACCAAGTCCTAAAAATGTCTGCATTACTTAATTTCCAATAAAAAAAATGGATTATTGGTGTAAACTTTTAGCTTTTAAAGTCGTCAAAATTCCATCCATCTAGCCATCTTCTTCCGCTTATCGGAGGTCGGGTCGCGGGGGCAGCAGCCTAAGCAGGGAAGCCCAGACTTTCCTCTCCCGAGCCACTTCGTCCAGCTCTTCCCGGGGGATCCCCAGGCCGTACAGGAGACATAGTCTTCCCAATGTGTCCTGGGTCTTCCCCGGACGTGCCCTAAACACCTCCCGAGGGAGACTCCTCGGGTCCAATGATCCTAGGAGCTATGTTGTCCGGGGGCTTTCATGCCCCCTGGTAGAGTCTCCCAAGACAAGCAGGTCCTAGGTGAGGGATCAGACAAAGAGCAGCTGGAAGACTTCTATGGGAATGCAACAATCAGGACTCAGATTTCCCTTGCCCGGACGCGGGGTCACCGGGGCCCCCCTCAGGAGCCAGCTCCGGAGTTGGGGCAGGATGGCGAGCGCCTGGTGGGCGGGCCTGGCCCAGCCCGAAGAGGCAACGTGGGTCACCCCCTCCAATGGGCTAGTGGGCGTGAGGTAGAGAATTTCCGTCTGAAAATACAAACCCCGTTTCCATATGAGTTGGGAAATTGTGTTAGATGTAAATATAAACAGAATGCAAGGATTTGCAAATCCTTTTCAACCCATATTCAGTTGAATATGCTACAAAGACAACATGTTTGATGTTCAAACTCATAAACTTTTTTTTTTTTTTTTGCAAATAATCATTAACTTTAGAATTTGATGCCAGCAACACGTGACAACACTCTCCCTTGTGGAGGGGGTCCGGTCCGTTCCGGTGGCCATGTACTGCTTGCCTGTGTATCGGCTGGGGACATCTCTATGCTGCTGATCCGCCTCCGCTTGGGATGGTTTCCTGCTGGCTCCGCTGTGAACGGGACTCTCGCTGCTGTTTCGGATCCGCTTTGGACTGGACTCTCGCGACTGTGTTGGATTGAACTGGATTGAACTTTCACAGTATCATGTTAGACCCGCTCGACATCCATTGCTTTCCTCCTCTCCAAGGTTCTCATAGTCATCATTGTCACCGACGTCCCACTGGGTGTGAGTTTTCCTTGCCCTTATGTGGGCCTACCGAGGATGTCGTAGTGGTTTGTGCAGCCCTTTGAGACACTAGTGATTTAAGGCTATATAAGTAAACATTGATTGATTGATTGATTGATTTTGTACCTTTCCCATTCATATTTCAGTGTTTGTTGCATTTTTGTTCTCGTTTCACTCGATTGGAATATATGTCAATTAAAAGGGGGTGTGACCTTCATTTTTTGTCAATATTCAGTGTTTTATCCTTCATAGAAAAAGTCAAAATTCCCTTACGTTTTTTAAGGCGGTCTGTCATACATTTTTAGCATCCAATCAGACATTATTGTGAGGTTTTGTGTTAGTGTTCCTAAAAAATACACATTTTTTTCTTTAAACGTGGCCCCCTGAGTCAAAATAATTGCCCAGGCCTTTTATTAAAACTATGAATGAACACAAGTGGAGTTATGTACTTAACAAAAAAAAGGTGAAATAACCAAAAACACGTTTTATATTCGAGTTTCTTCAAAATAGCCACCCTTTGCTCTGATTTCTGTTTCGCACACTCTTGGCATTCTCTCGATGAGCTTCAAGAGGTAAGGATTGGCGGTGGTCCCGGACCCTTGGTTAAGAGTTTGATACGACGGAGCAAAGTTTTTTTTTTTAATCCACACTTGTGAGTTGCACTGACTGACGGCTAATCAATAAGTGCCTGCGGACCCTTGACCCTCTGACTTCCTGTCTGACTGTGCGTGCCGATCGCCAGCAGAGTGACTTCATGACCTTTCACCCTTTTCACCTTCTACGAGCTGTTTCCAGTTAGCGGTAACCCGACCCCAACACATGTACACATGGGTGCCGCGTTCATGCCTCGCCATGTTTAGTCCACTTTGACCACGGTCACCACCAGAAGGACCACAAAGCTATCCTGAGACACCGTTTGGGCTAATTGTGTGCAGGTGTGGTTAAAGTTATCAGGGTCTGTTAGGGACATGAATCAGAACTACCTCTTACATCAGGCCTGGGCAATTATTTTGACTCGGGGGCCACATTTAAAGAAAAAAATGTGTCTTTAGGAACACTAATACAAAACCTCACAATAATGTCTGATTGAATGCTAAAAACGTTATGGCAGACCGCCTTAAAAAAACGTAATGCAATTTTAACTTTTTCTATGAACGATAAAACATTGAATATTGACAAAATATGAACGTAACACCCCCTTTCGATCGACATATTTTACAATCGGGTGAAACGCGACGAAAATGCAAAACAAACACTGATATATGAACGCGAAAGGTAGAAAATAAACCCACCTACAATCTGATGTATCTGATAATCACTAATCTTTAGAACTTTGTTGTGAAAATCTCCTTCCACGTCTGTGGAAACGCTCCCCGCCCACACTGCTTGGTGGCTCCTCTGAGCTGCTGTGACTTACATTACCATAGTAACTAATTAGATGACCATAGTAACTAATTAGATGACCATAGTATCTAATTACATTACCACAGTAACTATTTAGATGACCATAGTATCTAATTACATTACCATAGTAACATTTATATGACCATAGTAACTAATTAGATGACCATAGTAACTAATTAGATGACCATAGTAACTAATTAGATGACCATAGTAACTAATTAGATGACCATAGTAACTATTTAGATGACCATAGTATCTAATTACATTACCACAGTAACTATTTAGATGACCATAGTATCTAATTACATTACCATAGTAACATTTATATGACCATAGTAACTAACTAGATGACCATAGTAACTAATTAGATGACCATAGTAACTAATTAGATGACCATAGTAACTATTTAGATGACCATAGTATCTAATTACATTACCATACTAACATTTACATGACCATAGTAACTAATTAGATGACCATAGTAACTAATTAGATGACCATAGTAACTATTTAGATGACCATAGTATCTAATTACATTACCATAGTAACATTTAGATGACCATAGTAACTAATTAGATGACCATAGTAACTATTTAGATGACCATAGTATCTAATTACATTACCATAGTAACTATTTAGATGACCATAGTAACTAATTAGATGACCATAGTAACTAATTAGATGACCATAGTAACTAATTACATTACCATAGTAACTATTTAGATGACCACAGTATCTAATTACATTACCATAGTAACATTTAGATGACCATAGTAACTAATTAGATGACCATAGTAACTAATTATATGACCATAGTAACTAATTAGATGACCATAGTAACTAATTAGATGACCATAGTAACTAATTATATGACCATAGTAACTAATTAGATGACCATAGTAACTATTTAGATGACCATAGTAACTAATTAGATGACCATAGTAACTAATTAGATGACCATAGTAACTATTTAGATGACCATAGTATCTAATTACATTACCATAGTAACATTTAGATGACCATAGTAACTAATTAGATGACCATAGTATCTAATTACATTACCATACTAACATTTACATGACCATAGTAACTAATTAGATGACCATAGTAACTATTTAGATGACCATAGTATCTAATTACATTACCATACTAACATTTACATGACCATAGTAACTAATTAGATGACCATAGTAACTAATTAGATGACCATAGTAACTAATTACATTACCATAGTAACTATTTAGATGACCACAGTATCTAATTACATTACCATAGTAACTATTTAGATGACCATAGTATCTAATTACATTACCATAGTAACTATTTAGATGACCATAGTATCTAATTACATTACCATAGTAACATTTAGATGACCATAGTATCTAATTACATTACCATAGTAACATTTAGATGACCATAGTAACTAATTAGATGACCATAGTAACTAATTAGATGACCATAGTAACTAATTAGATGACCATAGTAACTAACGGACCAGAGCGCGACGTACGCTCCCGGTTCCGACAAAACACTTGTTAGTCCTAGTCTTCCGTCATATTGCCTCCATCGCTGTTGCAAGTCACACACTTTTTCTTTTTTTTTTGTGTGTCGGATGTCCTTGAAGAAGCAATTAAAAGTGATGTGAATGAGTTTCAAATGTACATACAGCTAGCGTAAATAGCATGTTAGCATCGATTAGTGTAGCATGTTAGCATCGATTAGCTGGCAGTCATGCTGCGACCAAATATGTCTGATTAGCACATAAGTCAACAACATCAACAAAACTCACCTTTGTGATTTTGTTGACTTAATGGGAGCGACACTTTCAAACCTTAAAGAGCTTAAAAAAAAAAAGTATTTGGGAATGTCCGGCAGGCCAGAGTGAAAAGCTTAACGGGCCGCATGTGGCCCCCGGGCCTTAATTTGCCCAGGTCTGTCTTACATGCACTACTGAAATTCTCTCACACAAACATCTGAAGGATTATTCTCTCATGGACAGTACTGAAACGCTACTATACACACTACTGAATCATTCTTACATACAGTACTGAAATGCTCTCACACATACTCCTGAAACGCTCTCATACACAGTATTGAAACAGTCTTATATAGTTTTAGTTATATATATTTATATAGTTTCAGTTATAGTTATAGTTTTCCTTGCCCTTATGTGGGCCTACCGAGGATGTCGTAGTGGTTTGTGTTGTGGTTTGTGCGGCCCTTTGAGACACTAGTGATTTAGGGCTATATAATTAAACATTGATTGATTGATTATACACAATACTGAAAAGCTCTTATATACACAATTGAAACGCTCACACAAACTTAAATTTTTTTCTTTCACGCACTACTGAAACGCTCTAATACCCATTACTGAAACACTCTTATATACACAACTGAAACACTCTCATACACACTGTTGAAATGCTCTCACACAAACTTAAAATGTTTTTCTCTCTTACACACGACTGAAACGCTCCCAAACACACTATTAAGGCGCTCTCATAGCCACCACTGAAACACTCACACAAACAACTGAAACACACAAGAATAAAACACACTCAGTTTCAGTAGCGTGTATAAAACCATTTCACTTGTGTATATAAGAGTGTTTCAGTAGTGTGTATGAGAGTGATTAAGTTGTGTGTATTAGAGCGCTTCAGTAGTGTGTGAGGAAAAAAACATTTAAGTTTGTGTGAGAGGATTTCAGTAGTGTTCATGAGAGCGTCTGAGTAGTGCGTTTCAGGAGTGCGTGTGAGAGAAAATAATTTCAGTTGTTTGTGTGAGAGTGTTTTAGTAGTGTGTGTAAGAGGGATTCGGTGGCATTTCAGTACTGTGTGTGAGAGAATAATTTTTCAGTTGTTTATGTGAGCGCGTTTCAGTAGTGTGAATGAGAGCGTTTCAGCAGTGTGTATCAAAGCTTTTCAGTATCAGAGCGTATCAGTCCTGTGTGAAAGAAAGACATTTCAGTTTGTGTAAGAGCGTTTTAGTAGTGTATGTAAGACGGATCCAGTAGTGTAAACAAGAGCATTTCAGTCTTCTGTGTGAGAGAATCATTTTTCAGTTGTTTATGTGAGAGCGTTTCAGTAATGTGTGAAAGAAAGACATTTCAGTTTGTGGGAGAGCGTTTCAGGAGTGTGTGTGAGAGAAAATAATTTCAGTTGTTTGTGTGAAAGCGTTTTAGTTATGTATGTAAGAGGGATTCAGTAGTGAATGAAAGAGCATTTCAGTACTCTGTGTGAGAGAATCATTTTTTAGGTGTTTATGTGAGAGCGTTTCAGTAGTGTGTAAGCTGTTCAGTAGTGTGTTTCTGAGCGTTTCAGTCGTGTGTGAAAGAAAGACATTTCAGTTTGTGGGAGAGCTTTTCAGGAGTGTGTGTGAGAGAAAAGAATTTTAGTTGTTTGTGTGAGTGCATTTTAGTCGTGTATGTAAGAGGGATTTAGTAGTGCATAAGAGCATTTCAGTACTCTGTGTGAGAGAATAATTTTTCATTTGTATATGTGAGAGCGTTTCAGTTTGTTCTGAATAATATCCCGAATGGTGTCTAATATAAACCTGATTAACCCTTTTGGGAGACCTGGGACTTTTGTGGGTATTTTTTTTTATTGCCTTTGAACTTTGTGCAAAGTTTCCAAGGGCCTCAGTGTCATTTTGCTTGCCTGCGACCAACATCTAAGCATCCATTTTCTACCACTTATTCCCTTCGGTGTTTCGGGGGGCGCTGGTGCCTATCTCAGCTATAATTGGACGGAAGGCGGCGTGCACCCTGGACAAGTCACTACCTCAACGCAGTGCGACCAACATGTGATACAATAATAAAAAAAACAGACGTAGTCATTGCATTAAAATAAGTGTGAGCCCGCGACTCCAAATGGGACAAGCGGTAGAAAATGGCCAAATGGATGGATGGATGACTCCTTTAATGCTCCCTATTATCCGGTGCGCTTTATATATGAAAAAAAATCGAAAATAGGCCATCCATAATCCGTAAAATTCGGTAGTCTAAAGACCTTTTATGACTGAAACCCTTTTGGAACCCAGGGACCTATAACATTCACCACATGTGTCAGCGAGATTTATGCAGCTTGAATACATAACGAGAGCGGCCCGCCAGGCCAGATAACATCGTTGTTGTTTTTTTTGAACCGGCATTGTGCGGTCGTGCATGATACCTCGTGCAACGATAGTCGTAATATTAGTGATAGGCTGATTTATACGAGTGATTATGAAGACGTCACAGATGAAATAATTACTGTTGTTGTTTGTTGACTGGCTTGACTGATAAGATCAGGGGTGCCCACACTTTTTCTGCAGGCGAGCTACTTTTCAATTGACCAACTCGAGGGGATCTACCTCATTTATATATATCATTTATATTTATTTATTTATGAAAGAGACATTTTTGTAAACAAGTTAAATGTGTTTAATGATAACACAAGCATGTGTAACACATATAGATGTCTTTCTTTCACAAAGACAAGAATATAAGTTGGTGTATTACCTGATTCTGATGACTTGCATTGATTGGAATCAGACAGTAATGATGATAACGCCCACATTTTCAAATGGAGGAGAAAAAAAGTTGTCCTCTCTGTACAATACCACATGAAAGTGGTTGGTTTTTGGCATCTAATTCATCCAGCTTCCGTACACTTTACAAGAAAAACATTGGCGGCAAATTCCGTAGCTTGCTTGATTGACATTCACGGCACCCGAGGGTCTTGTGAGATGACGCTGGCTGCTGCAAGATCATTATTATGAAAATATGACCGAGAGGAAGGCGAGAAACACTTTTTATTTCAACAGACTCTCGCGCCGTACCTTCCGTCAAAACTCTAAAGGCCGACTGCACATTTCCTATCTTCACAATAAAAGCCCTGCTTCATGCTGCCTGCGCTAACAAAATAAGAGTCTCGGAAAGCTGGCGTGCGCAAGTGATGTGCACGCCAGCTTTCTGAGGGATCGCTTGTGCACGCCAGTTTTCCGAGACTCTGTATTTAGTTAGCGCAGGCAGCATGAAGCAGGGCTTTTATTGTGAAGATAGGAAATGTGCAGTCGGCCTTTAGAGTTTTGACGGAAGGTACGGCGCGAGAGTCTGTTGAAATAAAAAGTGTTTCTCGCCTTCCTCTCGGTCATATTTTCATAATAATGATCTTGCAGCAGCCAGCGTCATCTCACAAGACCCTCCGGTACCGTGAATGTCATTTAAGTGACGTCTTGGTGAAGATTGATGATCACTCATTTTTAGGTCTATTTTTTTTAAAAGCCTGGCTGGAGATCGACTGACACACCCCCCGCGGTCGACTGGTAGCTCGCCATCGACGTAATGGGCACCCCTGGAGTAGAGCAATTACTTTTGATGAGATTTTATATCTCAGCGCTCGTCTGTTGTGTAAGACAGACCTGGGCAAATTAAGGCCCGGGGGCCACATGCAGCCCGTTAAGATATTCACTCTGGCCCGCCGGACATTCACAAAAAAATTTTTTTTCAGATCTTTAAGGTTTGAAAGTGTAGCTCCCATTATGATGTGCAGTCATGTTTTCTAACGACCGTAAGTCTTGAACTACACAAACAGTGACGTGCTGTCAGGGGAGGCAAGTGAGGTAGTGCCTCACCTGCCACCAGGTGGCTTAACCATGAGATGTTCCAAAATGAAGTACTAAAATACAAACCCCGTTTTCCATATAAGTTGGGAAATTGTGTTAGATGTAAATATAAACGGAATACAATGATTTGGCCACGGGATTAGGTCTCTGCTTTTTAGCAGATGATGTAGTCCTGATGGCTTCATCTGGCCGGGATCTTCAGCTCTCACTGGATCGGTACACAGCCGAGTGTGAAGCGACCGGAATGAGAATCAGCACCTCCAAGTCCGAGTCCATGGTTCTCGCCCGGAAAAGGGTGGAATGCCATCTCCGGGTTGGGGAGGAGACCCTGCCCCAAGTGGAGGAGTTCAAGTACCTAGGAGTCTTGTTCACGAGTGGGGGAAGAGTGGATCGTGAGATCGACAGGCGGATCGGTGCGGCGTCTTCAGTAATGCGGACGTTGTACCGATCCGTTGTGGTGAAGAAGGAGCTGAGCCGGAAGCCAAAGCTCTCAATTTACCGGTCGATCTACGTTCCCATCCTCACCTATGGTCATGAGCTTTGGGTCATGACCGAAAGGATAAGATCACGGGTACAAGCGGCCCAAATGAGTTCGGGTCTCTCCCTTAGAGATAGGGTGAGAAGCTCTGCCATCCGGGAGGAACTCAAAGTAAAGCCGCTGCTCCTCCACATGGAGAGGAGCCAGATGAGGTGGTTCGGGCATCTGGTCAGGATGCCACCCGAACGCCTCCCTAGGGAGGTGTTTAGGGCACGTCCAACCGGTAGGAGGCCATGGGGAAGACCCAGGACACGTTGGGAAGACTATGTCTCCCGGCTGGCCTGGGAACACCTCGGGATCCCCCGGGAAGAGCTAGACGAAGTGGCTGGGGAGAGGGAAGTCTGGGCTTCCCTGCTTAGGCTGCTGCCCCCGCGACCTGACCTCGGATAAGCGGAAGATAATGGATGGCAATGATTTGAAAATCCTTTTCAACCCATATTCAATTGAATGCACTACAAAGACAAGATATTTGATGTTCAAACTCATAAACTTAATTTTTTTTGCAAATAATAATTGACTTAGAAATTCATGGCTGCAACACGTGCCAAAGTAGTTGGGAAAGGGCATGTTCACCACTGTGTTACATCACCTTTTCTTTTAACAACACTCAATAAACGTTTGGGAACTGAGGAAACTAATTGTTGAAGCTTTGAAAGTGGAATTCTTTCCCATTCTTGTTTTATGTAGAGCTTCAGTCCTTCAACAGTCCGGGGTCTCCGCTGTCGTATTTTACGCTTCATAATGCGCCACACTTTTTCAATGGGAGACAGGTCTGGACTGCGGACGGGCCAGGAAAGTACCCGCACTCCTTTTTTTTTACGAAGCCACGGTGTTGTAACACTTGTCTTGCTGAAATAAGCAGGGGCGTCCATGATAAAGTTGCTTGGATGACAACATATGTTCTCCAAAACCTGTATGGACCTTTCAGCATTAATGGTGCCTTCACAGATGTGTAAGTTACCCATGCCTTGGGCACTAATACACCCCCATACCATCACACATGCTGGCTTTTGAACTTTGCGCCTATAACAATCAGAATGGTTATTTTCCTCTTTGTTCTGGAGGACACCACGTCCTCTGTTTCCAAATATAATTCGAAATGTGGACTCGTCAGACCACAGAACACCTTTCCACTTTGCATCAGTCCATCTTAGGTGAGCTCTGGCCCAGCCAAGCCGGATTTCAGGATATTGTTGATAAATGGGTTTGGCGTTGTATTGTAGTTTTAACTTGCACTTACAGATGTAGCGACCAACTGTATTTAGTGACAGTGGTTTTATGAAGTGTTCCTGAGCCCATGTGGTGATATCCTTTACACACTTGTGTCGGTTTTTGATGCAGTACCGCCTGAGGGATCAAAGGTCCGTAATACCATCGCTTACGTGCAGTGATTTCTCCAGATTCTCTGAACTTTTTGATGATTTTACGGGAAGTAGATGGTAAAATCCCTAAATTACTTGCAATAGCTCGTTGAGAAATGTTGTCCTAAAACTGTTTGACAATTTGCTTGCTAAGTGGCGACCCTCGCCCCATCCTTGTTTGTGAATTACTTAGCATTTCATGGAAGCTGCTTTTATACCCAATCATGGCACCCACCTGTTCCCAATTAGCCTGCACACCTGTGGGATGTTCCAAATAAGTGTTTGATGAGCATTCCTCAACTTTATATGTATTTATTGCCACTTTTCCCAACTTCTTTGTCACGTGTTGCTGGCATCAAATTCTAAAGTTAATGATTATTTGCAAAAAAATAATGTTTATCAGTTTGAACATGAAATATGTTGTCTTTGTAGCATATTCAACTGAATATGGGTTAAAAAATGATTTGCAAATCATTGTATTCTGTTTATATTTACATCTAACACAATTTCCCAACTCATATGGAAACGGGGTTTGTAAAATAAGTTTTAATATTTCTCTTTTGGTTTATGCTTTCTATGTGATTTTGGTGTGGTTCCTGTATATTTTGATCATTTTCATGGTCAAAATCGCGGAAATTCCATGTTTCCTAAACAAAACAATCCACCAGATGAGAAGTGAGGCAGACAGAGGCGGTGCCTCCAAGGCTACACACCTGTGTGCGTGGGGGCGCATGCTTTTTGCCACGCGGTTAAGACAGGTCTTGAGGCAGCAAGTACCTCTGCCTCAAGGTTGGAGGCGATGCATTGCCAACTTGCAGTTCAATGCCTCAGCAGTACTCTGACTCGCCACACTGGGAGAAGCGAGCAGACACAGGTCTCTCCAGTAGAAGCTAGCATTTTTTTCTCTTATTTTTTTAACTGTATTTATAACAAACATGGCGTTTTTATTAGAGTAAGCCAGCGTTTGTGGGTGTGTTTTTTTTAGACGCAAAAATATTGTTTAATTTCTTGGAATTAAATTGAATTAAATGAATGTTTCTGCCAACATGGAGGATTATATACTGTATCCAAGATTAAATACTTCTCTAAACTGGACTTTAAAGGGGAACATTATCACCAGACCTATGTAATCGTCAATATATACCTTGATGTTGCAGAAAAAAGACCATATATTTTTTTAACCGATTTCCGAACTCTAAATGGGTGAATTTTGGCAAATTAAACGCCTTTCTGTTTATCGCGATGACGTCAGAACGTGACGTTGCCGAGGTAACACAGCCGCCATTTTCATTTTCAACACATTACAAACACCGGGTCTCAGCTGTGTTATTTTCCGTTTTTTTGACTATTTTTTGGAACCTTGGAGACATCATGCCTCGTCGGTGTGTTGTCGGAGGGTGTAACAACACTAACAGGGAGGGATTCAAGTTGCACCACTGGCCCGAAGATGCCAAAGTGTCTGCCGCCAGACCCCCATTGAATGTGCCGGAGTGTCTCCACATTTTACCGGCGATGCTAAGACAGACATGGCACAGAGATGTATGGATAACCTGCAGATGCATTTGCAACAGTCAACGAAATCACAAAGTTGAGTTTTGTTGATGTTGACTGCCAGCTAATCGATGCTAACATGCTATTTACCGGCGATGCTAAGGCAGACATGGCACAGAGATGTATGGATAACCTGCAGATGCATTTGCAACTATATTACGTTTCCTTCCACCCACATTTAATGCCAAACAAACACTTACCAATCGACGGATTTAAGTTGCTCCAGTGTCAAAAGATGCACAAGTCCTGATCGTTTGGTCCGCACATTTTACCGGCGATGCTAACGCAGCTATTCGGCCATGCTATGGCTATGAATAGCGTCAATTGCTTCAGTTTCTTCTTCAATACTTTCATACTCCAACCATCTGTTTAAATACACGCGTAATCTGTTGAATCGCTTAAGTCCCTGAAATCCGAGTTTGAATCCGAGCTAATGTTGCTATATCTTGCTGTGGTATTCCCATTGTTTGTTTACATTGGCAGCACTGTGTGACGTCACAGGGAAATTGATAGTGTCTTCGCAGATAGCGAAAATAAGGCACTTTAAAGCTTTGTTTAGGGATATTCCGAGACCGGTAACATTTTGAAAAAAACTTTAAAAAAAATACAACAAGCCACTGGGAACTGATTTTTATTGTTTTTAACCCTTTTGAAATTGTGATAATGTTCCCCTTTAACACAAAATGAATGCGGTCATACAAAGTAGGTTTTCATGGAGGATAGCTAGTGCTGCTTCAGATACAAATACAGACAGGTAATATACACTCACAATACTTGATTTATTTTGTAAAAGCAAATGGGACCAAAAAGTATTTTAATAACAACTGTGTGTGTGTGTGTGTGTGTGTGTGTGTGTGTGTGTGTGTGTGTGTGTGTGTGTGTGTGTGTGTGTGTGTGTGTGTGTGTGTGTGTGTGTGTGTGTGTGTGTGTGTGTGTGTGTGTGTGTGTGTGTGTGTGTGTGTGTGCGTGTGTGTGCGTGTGTGTGCGTGTGTGTGCGGCTGGCAGAGATGAATGTGATTCCCATCAGGAAGTGCACTGGTTCCACTTCCTGTACACAACACAGTCTACTTCCTGCATGCGACTTACACACGTATGTAACATCTTTTCGGGGGGGTTCCGACTTTCTTGTCACGCTCACACGCAAACACACGCAGTGCGGGTTTGTTGTTTTCGTCTAATGGAACCAGGAAGTCCTTGACAATCGCCTTTCAGTAAAGACATGCTATCAATGTACGTGCCACAATAGCAGGAAACACGCGCACGCATGTGTGCTCTATAGATGTGTGACTGCGTGTGTAAGCGATACATATACGGCCGGTTAGGGACATTACAAACAATTACCTCTTAAATACACTGCTGAAATGCTCCCACATAGCAACTGGGAAAGTATTCTCTTACAGACAGTGCTGAAACGCTCTTACATACACTATTGAATCGCTCTTACATACACTACTGCAACGCTCTTACTGAAACGCTCTCACACAAACAACTGAATTTTTTCTCTCTCTCACACGTATGACTGAAACGCTTTCATACACACGATTGAAACGCTTTCAGACACACTACTAAAACGCTTTCACACACTACTGAAATGCTGTCATACACACAAATGAAACGCTCTCATACACACAAGTGAAACACTCTCATACACACAAGTGAAATGCTCTCACCAACACTACTGAAACGCTCTCACCCACACGACTAAAACGCTCTCATACACAAATGTGAAACGCTCTCACCCACACGACTAAAACGCTCTCATACACAAATGTGAAACGCTCTCACCCACACGACTAAAACACTCTCATACACAAATGTGAAACGCTCTCATACACACAAGTGAAACGCTCTCATACTCACAAATGAAACGCTCTCATACACACAAGTGAAACGCTCTCATACTCACAAATGAAACCCTCTCATACTCACAAGTGAAACGCTCCCATACTCACAAGTGAAACTCTCTTACCAACACTACTGAAACACTCTCACCAACACTACTGAAACGCTCGCACCCACACCACTAAAACGCTCTCATACACACATGTGAAACGCTATCATACACACGTGAAACACTATCATACACACAAGTGAAATGCTCTCATACACACTACTGAAATACTCTCACCCACACGACTGAAACGCTCTCATACACAAATGTGAAATGCTATCATACACACATGTGAAACGCTATCATACACACATGAAACACTATCATACACACAAGTGAAATGCTCTCATACACACTACTGAAACACTCTCACCCACATGACTGAAACGCTCTCATACACACATGTGAAATGTTATCATACACACATGTGAAACGCTATCATACACTAATGTGAAATGCTATCATACACACATGTGAAACACTCTCAAACACACAAGTTTCAGTAGTGCATGTAGGAGTGTTTTAGTTGGGTAAGAGCATTTCAGTACTGTATGTAAGAGTGTTTCAGTAGTGTTTGTAGGAGCATTTCTGTAGTGTTTGTAAGAGCATTTCAGTAGTGTATGTCAGAGTGTTTCAGTAGTATTTGTAGGAGCATTTCTGTAGTGTTTGTAGGAGCATTTCTGTAGTGTCTGTAAGAGCATTTCAGTAGTGTATGTCAGAGTGTTTCAGTAGTGTATGTCAGAGCGTGTCAGTAGTGTATCTAAGAGCGTTTAGTAGTGTATGTAAGAGTTATTTCAGTAGTGTTTGTAAGAGCGTGTCAGTAGTGTATCTAAGAGCGTTTTAGTAGTGTATGTAAAAGTTATTTCAGTAGTGTTTGTAAGAGCGTTTCAGTAGTGTATGTAAGAGCGTTTCATTAGTGTATGTAGGAGTGTTTTTTAATATATATTCATTGTGAGAAATCATTAAGATGATCAGTGTTTCCACAAATATAAATATCATTAATAATTAATAATAACAGAGTTAAAGGTAAATTGAGCAAATTGGCTATTTCTGGCAATTTATTTTAAGTGTGTATCAAACTGGTAGCCCTTGGCATTAATCAGTACCCAAGAAGTAGCTCTTGCTTTCAAAAAGGTTGCTGACCCCTGGGTTAGATGCTTCAATACAGGTGAGATTCTACGATCCAAAACAACCGGAATTCATGAACACACACAAGAATCGATACAGCGTCGCTTCAAACGGGATTTTCCCTCAAATTATTATTTGTACTTTAGTAAATAAATGATTTTTTTCCGACCAATTCAGCTTCATGTTGTTGTTTCCGCCATGTTTACTTAGCAAACGCACATCTCTGCTGTCATCCAATCACAAGGGGGTGACACGCACGTGCACACACACACACACACACACACGCACACACACACACACACACGTTTATGTCCCCATCATGGTCGTGATGGAGGCTGTGAAGCTGCATTTTAATGGATGATTATCTTTGATGTTTTCTCCCCCAATCACCTGCACGTGCACACGCATACGTGCACACACAGAGGGATGGCGGGCGACCTAACATGAGGTCACGGCGACGGCGCTCGATCGGCCGCCGAGCTGAGGTCAAGCCACCTCGGCGGAAAAGGTCCCGTTCCGCGTCAGCGCCGCGCACGCCTTTTTTAATCCGACCGGCGCCGCACGCTGGCGGACGGTGAGATTGTGGTGCACAAAGGCAGCATTACCATCACAATGGCGGCTTTAAACGCCAGCATAGGGGAACGGCGCGGAGGGTCATGTGACTTTTTGTACCTTTAACAATACGTTTTATATATTTCTACTTCCACCTTCTCACAGCGTTCTTGCCGTGAGTGTTCGGACGTCTTTTGGGACACGACTTGCTTCGGCGACGATTCGGCTGGCGAAAATGGGGAAAAATTGGGCAGGGGGCCGAATTTAAGTGCCGTATTTCCTCGAATTGCCGCCGGGGCGCTAATTAATTGAAAACCTCTTCTCACTCCTGCGCTTACCAAAGGCATGCGGTAAAAGTAAGCATGCGCTAATTAATTTAAAACTTCTTCTCACTCCTGCGCTTGCCAAAAGGCATGCAGTAAAAGTAAGCATGCACTAATTATTTTAAAACCTCTTCTCACTCCGGCACTTACCAAAGGCATGCGGTAAAAGTAAGCATGCGCTAATTCTTTTAAAACCTCACTTCAGCACTTACCAAAGGCATGCGGTAAAAGTAAGCATGCGCTAATTAATTCAAAACTTCTTCTCACTCCGGCGCTTACCAAAGGCATGCGGTAAAAGTAAGCATGCGCTAATTAATTGAAAACCTCTTCTCACTCCTGCGCTTACCAAAGGCATGCGGTAAAAGTAAGCATGCGCTGATTAATTGAAAACCTCTTCTCACTCCGGCGCTTACCAAAGGCATGCGGTAAAAGTAAGCATGCGCTAATTAATTGAAAACCTCTTCTCACTCCGGCACTTACCAAAGGCATGCGGTAAAAGTGAGCATGCGCTAGTTAATTTAAAACCTCTTCTCACTCCGGCGCTTACCAAAGGCATGCGGTAAAAGTAAGCATGCGCTAATTAATTCAAAACCTCTTCTCACTCCTGCGCTTGCCAAAAGGCATGCGGTAAAAGTAAGCATGCGCTAATTGATTTAAAACCTCTTCTCACTCCGGCGCTTACCAAAGGCATGCGGTAAAAGTAAGCATGCGCTAATTAATTGAAAACCTCTTCTCACTCCGGCGCTTACCAAAGGCATGCGGTAAAAGTAAGCATGCGCTAATTGATTTAAAACCTCTTCTCACTCCTGCACTTACCAAAGGCATGCGGTAAAAGTAAGCATGCGCTAATTAATTCAAAACCTCTTCTCATCCCGGCGCTTACCAAAGGCATGCGGTAAAAGTAAGCATGCGCTAATTAATTGAAAACCTTTTCTCACTCCTGCGCTTACCAAAGGCATGCGGTAAAAGTAAGCATGCGCTAATTAATTTAAAACCTCTTCTCACTCCTGCGCTTACCAAAGGCATGCGGTACAAGTAAGCATGCGCTAATTAATTCAAAACCTCTTCTCACTCCGGCGCTTACCAAAGGCATGCGGTAAAAGTAAGCATGCGCTGATTAAATCAAAACCTCTTCTCACTCCGGCGCTTACCAAAGGCATGCGGTAAAAGTAAGCATGCGCTAATTAATTTAAAACCTCTTCTCACTCCGGCGTTTACCAAAGGCAAGCGGTAAAAGTAAGCATGCGCTAATTAATTTAAAACCTCTCCTCACTCCGGCGCTTACCAAAGGCATGCGGTAAAAGTAAGCATGCGCTAATTAGATCAAAACCTCTTCTCACTCCGCCGCTTACCAAAGGCATGCGGTAAAAGTAAGCATGCGCTGATTAATTGAAAACCTCTTCTCACTCCGGCGCTTACCAAAGGCATGCGGTAAAAGTAAGCATGCGCTAATTAATTCAAAACCTCTTCTCACTCCGCCGCTTACCAAAGGCATGCGGTAAAAGTAAGCATGCGCTAATTAATTCAAAACCTCTTCTCACTCCGGCGCTTACCGAAGGCATGCGGTAAAAGTAAGCATGCGCTAATTGATTTAAAACCTCTTCTCACTCCGGCGCTTACCAAAAGGCATGCGGTAAAAGTAAGCATGCGCTAATTAATTTAAAACCTCTTCTCACTCCTGCGCTTACCAAAGGCATGCGGTAAAAGTAAGCATGCGCTAATTGATTTAAAACCTCTTCACACTCCGGCGCTTACCAAAAGCATGCGGTAAAAGTAAGCATGCGCTAATTAATCGAAAACCTCTTCTCACTCCGGCGCTTACCAAAGGCATGCGGTAAAAGTAAGCATGCGCTAATTAATTGAAAACCTCTTCTCACTCCAGCACTTACCAAAGGCATGCGTTAAAAGTAAGCATGCGCTAATTATTTTAAAACCTCTTCTCACTCCGGCACTTACCAAAGGCATGCGGTAAAAGTAAGCATGCGCTAATTCTTTTAAAACCTCACTTCAGCACTTACCAAAGGCATGCGGTAAAAGTAAGCATGCGCTAATTAATTCAAAACTTCTTCTCACTCCGGCGCTTACCAAAGGCATGCGGTAAAAGTAAGCATGCGCTAATTAATTGAAAACCTCTTCTCACTCCGGCGCTTACCAAAGGCATGCGGTAAAAGTAAGCATGCGCTAATTAATTGAAAACCTCTTCTCACTCCTGCGCTTACCAAAAGGCATGCGGTAAAAGTAAGCATGCGCTAATTAATTGAAAACCTCTTCTCACTCCTGCGCTTACCAAAAGGCATGCGGTAAAAGTAAGCATGCGCTAATTAATTGAAAACCTCTTCTCACTCCTGCGCTTACCAAAGGCATGCGGTAAAAGTAAGCATGCGCTAATTAATTCAAAACCTCTTCTCACTCCGGCGCTTACAAAAGGCATGCGGTAAAAGTAAGCATGCGCTAATTAATTCAAAACTTCTTCTCACTCCGGCGCTTACCAAAGGCATGCGGTAAAAGTAAGCATGCGCTCATTAATTTAAAACCTCTTCTCACTCTGGCGCTTACCAAAGGCATGCGGTAAAAGTAAGCATGCGCTAATTGATTTAAAACCTCTTCTCACTCCTGCGCTTACCAAAGGCATGCGGTAAAAGTAAGCATGCGCTAATTAATTGAAAACCTCTTCTCACTCCGGCGCTTACCAAAGGCATGCGGTAAAAGTAAGCATGCGCTAATTAATTGAAAACCTCTTCTCACTCCTGCGCTTACCAAAGGCATGCGGTAAAAGTAAGCATGCGCTAATTAATTCAAAACCTCTTCTCACTCTGGCGCTTACCAAAGGCATGCGGTAAAAGTAAGCATGCGCTAATTAATTGAAAACCTCTTCTCACTCCTGCGCTTACCAAAGGCATGCGGTAAAAGTAAGCATGCGCTAATTAATTGAAAACCTCTTCTCACTCCGGCGCTTACCAAAGGCATGCGGTAAAAGTAAGCATGCGCTAATTAATCTAAAACCTCGTCTCACTCCTGCGCTTACCAAAGGCATGCGGTAAAAGTAAGCATGCGCTAATTAATTTAAAACCGCTCCTCACTCCGGCGCTTACCAAAGGCATGCGGTAAAAGTAAGCATGCGCTAATTAATTTAAAACCCCTTCTCACTCCTGCGCTTACCAAAGGCATGCGGTAAAAGCAAGCATACGCTAATTAATTTAAAACCTCTTCTCACTCCTGCGCTTACCAAAGGCATGTGGTAAAAGTAAGCATGCGCTAATTAATTTAAAACCTCTCCTCACTCCGGCGCTTACCAAAGGCATGCGGTAAAAGTAAGCATGCGCTAATTGATTGAAAACCTCTTCTCACTCCTGCGCTTACCAAAAGGCATGCGGTAAAAGTAAGCATGCGCTAATTAATTTAAAACTTCTTCTCACTCCTGCGCTTGCCAAAAGGCATGCGGTAAAAGTAAGCATGCGCTAATTAATTGAAAACCTCTTCTCACTCCTGCGCTTACCAAAGGCATGCGGTAAAAGTAAGCATGCGCTAATTAATTTAAAAATTCTTCTCACTCCTGCGCTTGCCAAAAGGCATGCGGTAAAAGTAAGCATGCGCTAATTAATTGAAAACCTCTTCTCACTCCTGCGCTTACCAAAGGCATGCGGTAATAGTAAGCATGCGCTAATTAATTTAAAACCTCTTCTCACTCCGGCGCTTACCAAAGGCATGCGGTAAAAGTAAGCATGCGCTGATTAATCGAAAACCTCTTCTCACTCCTGCGCTTACCAAAGGCATGCGGTAAAAGTAAGCATGCGCTAATTAATTGAAAACCTCTTCTCACTCCTGCGCTTACCAAAGGCATGCGGTAAAAGTAAGCATGCGCTAATTAATTCAAAACCTCTTCTCACTCCTGCGCTTACCAAAGGCATGCGGTAAAAGTAAGCATGCGCTAATTAATTTAAAACCCCTTCTCACTCCTGCGCTTACCAAAGGCATGCGGTAAAAGTAAGCATGCGCTAATTAATTTAAAACCTCTTCTCACTCCTGCGCTTACCAAAGGCATGCGGTAAAAGTAAGCATGCGCTAATTAATTTAAAACATCTTCTCACTCCGGCGCTTACCAAAGGCATGCGGTAAAAGTAAGCATGCGCTAATTAATTGAAAACCTCTTCTCACTCCTGCGCTTACCAAAGGCATGCGGTAAAAGTAAGCATGCGCTAATTAATTCAAAACCTCTTCTCACTCCTGCGCTTACCAAAGGCATGCGGTAAAAGTAAGCATGCGCTAATTAATTCAAAACCTCTTCTCACTCCTGCGCTTACCAAAGGCATGTGGTAAAAGTAAGCATGCGCTAATTAATTTAAAACTTCTTCTTACTCCTGCGCTTGCCAAAAGGCATGCGGTAAAAGTAAGCATGCGCTAATTAATTGAAAACCTCTTCTCACTCCGGCGCTTACCAAAGGCATGCGGTAAAAGTAAGCATGCGCTAATTAATTGAAAACCTCTTCTCATTCCAGCGCTTACCAAAGGCATGCGGTAAAAGTAAGCATGCACTAATTAATTCAAAACCTCTTCTCACTCCGGCGCTTACCAAAGGCATGCGGTAAAAGTAAGCATGCGCTAATTAATTAAAAACCTCTTCTCACTCCTGCGCTCACCAAAGGCATGCGGTAAAAGTAAGTATGCGCTAATTAATTTAAAACCTCTTCTCACTCCTGCGCTTACCAAAGGCATGCGGTAAAAGTAAGCATGCACCTCAGGGACGGCGTGGCGTAGTTGGGAGAGTGGCCGTGCGCAACCTGAGAGTCCCTGGTTCAATCCCCACCTAGTACCAACCTCGTCACGTCCGTTGTGTCCTGAGCAAGACTTTTCACCCTTGCTCCTGATGGTTGCTGGTTGGCGCCTTGCATGGCAGCTCCCTCCATCAGTGTGTGAATGTGGAAGTAGTGTCAAAGCGCTTTGAGTACCTTGAAGGTAGAAAAGCGCTATACAAGTACAACCCATTTACCATTCACTAATTATTCTAAAACCCTCTTCTCACTCCGACACTTACCAAAGTCATGCAGTACAAATTTGAGTGTGATGTAAGGATACCTACATGAAAAGCACATTTAATAAAAAATAAAAACTTTATTATGGTCTTATCTTTACTTATACAGAGAGTTCATGCCAGCTCATTCTGATCAAAAGCATCGATAACTTGTCCTCTTTATCTTTCTTCAGTTTTAAAAGTCTCTCTGTCGCGATGGAGATCTTCCTTTATTACCTCCTCCAGCACATATTACGTCACACATTTCACTTCTTCCGCAGCCGAGTAGTCGCAAGAAGGATCACTAGTCCCCTCTACCACCAGTCATTTAATGACTCATATTTGACAGACGCAGCTATGGTATTGTGACATACTCAAGCCATTGTATTGCGGGTTCTCAGGACCGCCAAGGAAGGACATGGCTTGAGCAGTTTGACTTTGTTTATTTTTCAATAAAACCTCAGTCCAGGTCGCTCCTCCTCTCCTCTCGCTCGCCGTCTCCTCGCCTGCCTGTCTGTCGGACCGTCGGCTCCGCAGGTATATTAATAAAACATAGCTGCTTACTGTTCTTTTTAGCATACCGGTATTCAATAGCTTGGACCTTAAATCCTACTGAATAGCTCTTAGTCTTCTTCCCTTTATGCGATTTCAAATTACCGATATTGAAATCAGCCTCCTCCATTTTGAAAATGATGACAGGGGAAGTGTTACTCCGAGTTTGACCCGGCAGTAATTCAAGGCAGGTGCATACTAGGCAATTCAAGGAAATACGGTAAATAGTCGCCTATACATAAATATTTGTATACATATTCTATTAATGTAATGGATATGTAATTACGTTTTTAATAATATCCACACAGTTTAGTGAGTAGGTTGTGATCGTGTGTGTTGACTTTTTGTGGGGGTTTTTAGTCATGACTAGGGAGGGTTATTTGGATTGGGTCTTAAAAGTGTATACTGTGCTGTATTCACTTCAAATACTATATTAATGTAATGGATATGTAATTAATGTAATTGCATATTAAGAAAATGTGAAAGTACATGTACTACATTGTTTACGTCCGTGGCGACCTCCTTAAAGTTTCGTAGTCAATCAGAAATATCGAGCAGCTAAAATGTAAACAGTGTTTAGAATTTTTCCCATCATGCATAGGTCTAAAATATTTAGATTTTTTTCATGGTGCTTGGACGTTTTTAATACTATCCACACAGTTTAGTGAGCAGGTTGTGATATTGTGTTGACTTTTGTTTTTTGTTTTTTTTAGCTATTACTAGGGAAGGTTATTTGGATTGGGTCCTAGAAGTACATACTGTGCTGCATTCACTTCAAATATTACAGAGCAGGTTTTGATATTGTGTTGACTTTTTGTGTGTTTTTGTTGTTGTTGTTTTTTAATCTATGACTAGGGAAGGTTATTTGGATTGGGTCTTAAAAGTGTATACTGTGCTTATTCACTTCAATATTATATTACTGTAATGGATATGTAATTAATATAATTGCATATTAAGAAAATGTGAAAGTACATGTACTACATTGTTTACGTCCGTGACGACCTCCTTAAAGTTTCGTATTCAATCAGAAATATCAAGCTGCTAAAATGGAAACCGTGTTTTGCAATATTCCCATCATGCATTGTAATAGGTCTAAAGTATTTAGAATTTTTGTTATAGTGCTTGGATGTTTTCAATACTATCCACACAGTTTAGTGAGCAGGTTGTGATATTGTGTTGACTTTATTTTCTTTTCTTTTTTTTTTAGCTATGACAAAGGAAGGTTATTTGGATTGGGTCCTAGAGGTACATAATGTGCTGCGTTCACTTCAAATATTACAGAGCAGGTTGTGATATTGTGTTGACTTTTTGTGTTTTTTTGTTTTGTTTTGTTTTTTAGCCATGACTAGGGAAGGTTTTTTTGGATTGGGTCCTAAAAGTGCATACTGTGCTGTGTTCACGTCATATAATATATTAATGTAATGGATATGTAATTAATATAGATGCATATTAAGAGTATGTGAAAGTTCAAGTACTAATTTTTTTTTTTTTTACTGTTTAGTTTAAACACAATCGTCTTGAGATCAACTTCAGACCCATCTGTCAATTGTTTATGGTTTTTGTTTGTTCTTATTAGGCCCTTCTTTTGACAAACACAAAATATGCAACATTTTCTCCCAAAAATATCTCAAAGTGACATTGATTTTGATTAGTTTTGTTTTTTTTAAGAAAATAACAGCCTGCATGGCAGCTTTGTGTTATTAGAGTAAACATTGCAACATTTTCTTGTCCCATTTCACCTGTTTACTATTTAATATAACACTTTTTCTGTTTTTAAGTTTTTTTAATCGTATTTTTAGAATATGCTTAGGGCCGTTAAAAAATGACCCGCGGGCCGCAAGTGGCCCCCGGGCCGCACTTTGGACACCCCTGCTGTAAATGTTTGTCTGATCTTGAATGGGATTGTGATGAAAATTTTTTATTTCCCCTCGGGGATTAATAAAGTATTTCTGATTCTGATCAGTAAAACATGTCATGAAAAGAAAACAAAAGGAAATAATACAGGGAGTATTAAGTCGGGTCGCGGGGGCAGCAGCCTAAGCAGGGAAGCCAAGACTTCCCTCTCCCCAGCCACTTCAACAAAATGAAATACAGAGAGTATTAAGTATAAATAAATAATAATAATAAATATGAAAAAAAAACAAAAGACATGAAGGCCTACCTAAATCACTTTAAATGTTTTTTTTTAACAAATATATCAATTTAAGGGCTTTTGTTCTCTTAACCATCCTCCAAGATTTGAGTGATAACTGCAAGGCCTGTGTCAAATATCAGCTGAGGCGGAGACAGGACTGGGTTGTGTTGTTGTTGTTGTGTTGTTGCTTGCTGAAAAGAAACGGTGGTTTATTGAGTTAGGGACCGAGTGGATTTGCTTCTGCCTCACTGGAGGGTCGCAATAAACATTTTTGTGGTTGGCTTTATTACGACTTGGTTGGTTTTGTTACGACTTCCCTCCTCACTGAAAGCCCCACAATTACACATTTTCACCAATGTTCCCTTTCAATTTACTTCACCCTGTTGTGTATTGTTGTGTGCGTGTTCCCAGCACACACACACACACACACACACGCACTCACACTGAAGTTTGAAGGCAGTGCGCTACAGTCGGTGTAAACACGTTAACGACTTTGATCACCTAATGAGAAGAACAAATAGCAAGCAACGTGCACGGCCTAATTAGTGCTCCATGCGGGGAGGCGGAACAGGAAGTAGCGCTCTCCTCGACGTGCCTGTTTGCTAACACACACACACACACACACACGTGTTTGTTAAAGTGTTGATGAAGGGAATATCACAAACACATAAGACTCGTTGAAAAGTTGTGTATTTGGCGTCGTCAATCTTCTCACACACACATACTGGTTATCATTTGGAATGGGGACCAACTTTTTTGTTCGTGACTTGTGGGGACCACCCTTTCTACAGGTTGTGGAGGCATAAAAATGTTTTGGTAAATTGTTCACTGCCCAGTTAGCTCATACACGTCTTTAAATCTCCAGATTGGTGAAGTAATGTGCTGCTGGGGACCCTGGGGAAAAAGAGTTAATATAGTGTGCTAACACACACACATGTGTTTGTTAAAGTGTTGATGAAAGGAATATCACAAACACATAAGACTCGTTGAAAAGTTGTGTGTTTGGCGTTGTCAATCATCACCTGACACGTGAGAAGTTTGTACACAGCTTTGTACACACACACACACACACACACACACATACTGGTTATCATTTGGAATGGGGACCAGGTTTTTTGTTCGTGACTTGTGGGGACCACCCTTTCTACAGGTTGTGGAGGCATAACATTTTGGGGGTAAATTGGCCACTGTCCAGTTAGCTCATAGACGTCTTTAAATCTCTGGATTGATGAAGTAATGTGCTGATCATACTTACTGGGGACCCTGGGGAAAAAGAGTTAATATGGTTCATGGGGAAATGTAAATAATTTTGCCTAATTCACACAAATTTGTACGTGACTACTGAGGACCATTTAAAAAATAAAAAAGTAAACATGTTTTATGAGCCAAAGCTTAATAATCACTTCGGCATTTTCAGAATGGATCTGACTATCATTTAAAAAGGTTTCCCTTTAGGGGACCTGTTTTTGGTCCTCATATCGTCAGAGGTCCCCCAAAGGTGACTGTGTAAACAAAGCGATGTCCCCATTAAGTTAATATTGCCAGAACACACACACACACACACACACACACACTGGTTATCATTTGGAATGGGGACCAAGTTTTTTGTTCGTGACTTGTGGGGACCACCCTTTCTACTGGTTGTGGAGGCATAAAAATGATTTGGTAAATTGGCCACTGCCCAGTTAGCTCATACACGTCTTTAAATCTCCGGATTGGTGAAGTGATGTGCTGCTGGGGACCCTGGGGAAAAAGAGATAATATGGTGTGCTAACACACACACACACGTGTTTGTTAAAGTGTTGATGAAAGGACTATTACAAACACATAAGACTCATTGAAAAGCTGTGTGTTTGGCGTTGTCAATCATCACCTGACACGTGAGAAGTTTGTACACAGCTTTGTACACACACACATACTGGTTATCATTTGGAATGGGGACCAGGTTTTTTGTTCGTGACTTGTGGGGACCGCCCTTTCTACAGGTTGTGGAGGCATAAACATTTTTTGGTAAAATGGCCACTGCCCAGTTAGCTCATACACGTCTTTAAATCTCCAGATTGGTGAAGTAATGTGCTGCTGGGGACCCTGGGGAAAAAGAGTTAATAACATCAATTAATAACATCAATGCTTTAACAAACACACACGTGTTTGTTAAAGTTTTGATGAAAGGACTATTACAAACACGTAAGACTCATTGAAAAGCTGTGTGTTTGGCGTTGTCAATCATCGCCTGACACGTGAGAAGTTTGTACACATCTTTGTACACACACACACACACACAAACTGGTTATCATTTAGAATGGGGACCAAGTTTTTTGTTCGTGACTTGTGAGGACCACCCTTTCTACAGGTTGTGGAGGCATAAAAATGTTTTGGTAAATTGGCCACTGCCCAGTTAGCTCATACACGTCTTTAAATCTCCAGATTGGTGAAGTAATGTGTTGCTGGGGAAAAAGAGTTAATGACATCAATTAATAACATCAATACTTTAACAAACACACATGTGTTTGTTAAAGTGTTTATGAAAAGACTATTACAAACACATAAGACTCATTGAAAAGCTGTGTGTTTGGCGTTGTCAATCATCGCCTGACACGTGAGAAGTTTGTACACATCTTTGTACACACACACACACACACACACACACACAAACTGGTTATCATTTGGAATGGGGACCAAGTTTTTTGTTCGTGACTTGTGGGGACCACCCTTTCTACAGGTTGTGGAGGCATAAAAATGTTTTGGTAAATTGGCCACTGCCCAGTTAGCTCATACACGTCTTTAAATCTCCAGATTGGTGAAGTAATGTGCTGCTGGGGAAAAAGAGTTAACATCATCAATTAATAACATCAATACTTTAACAAACACACACGTGTTTGTTAAAGTGTTGATGAAAGGACTATTACAAACACATAAGACTCATTGAAAAGCTGTGTGTTTGGCGTTGTCAATCATCACCTGACACGTGAGAAGTTTGTACACAGCTTTGTACACACACACACACACACACACACACACTGGTTATCATTTGGAATAGGGACCAAGTTTTTTGTTCGTGACTTGTGGGGACCACCCTTTCTACAGGTTGTGGAGGCATAAAAATGTTTTGGTAAATTGGCCACTGCCCAGTTAGCTCATACACGTCTTTAAATCTCCAGATTGATGAAGTAATGTGCTACTGGGAACCCTTGGGAAGAAGAGTTAATATGGTGTGCTAACACACACACACGTGTTTGTTAAAGTGTTGATGAAAGGACTATTACAAATGCATAAGACTCATTGAAAAGTTGTATGTTTGGCGTTGTCAATCATCACCTGACACGTGAGAAGTTTGTACACAAATTTGTACACACACACATACTGGTTATAATTTGGAATGGGGACCAGGTTTTTAGTTCGTGACTTGTGGGGACCGCCCTTTCTACAGGTTGTGGAGGCATAAACATTTTTTGGTAAAATGGCCACTGCCCAGTTAGCTCATACACGTCTTTAAATCTTTGGATTGATGAAATAATGTGCTGATCATACTTACTGGGGACCCTGGGGAGAAAGAGTTAATATGGTTCATGGGGAAACGCATTGTGAGGTTCTGCTGGGAACGTCTGGCAGAGTCTCTTGTCAGACAAAGTTTCAATTCCCACCTCCGGAAGAACTTTGAACATGTCACGAGGGAGGTGCTGGACATTGAGTCCGAGTGGACCATGTTCCGCACCTCTATTGTCGAGGCGGCTGATCGGAGCTGTGGCCGCAAGGTAGTTGGTGCCTGTCAGGGCGGCAATCCTAAAACCCCTTGGTGGACACCAGCGGTGAGGGATGCCGTCAAGCTGAAGAAGGAGTCCTATCGGGTCCTTTTGGCTCATAGGACTCCGGAGGCAGTGGACAGGTACCGACAGGCCAAGCGGTGTGCAGCTTCAGCGGTCGCGGAGGCAAAAACTCTGACATGGGAGGAGTTCGGGGAAGCCATGGAAAACGACTTCCGGACGGCTTCGAAGTGATTCTGGACCACCGTCCGCCGCCTCAGGAAGGGGAAGCAGTGCACTATCAACACCGTGTATGGTGCGGATGGTGTTCTGCTGACCTCAACTGCGGATGTTGTTGATAGGTGGAAGGAATACTTCGAAGACCTCAATCCCACCAACACGTCTTCCTATGAGGAAGCAGTGCCTGGGGAATTTGTGGTGGACTCTCCTATTTCTGGGGCTGAGGTCGCTGAGGTTGTTAAAAAGCTCCTCGGTGGCAAGGCCCCAGGGGTGGATGAGGTGCGCCCGGAGTTCCTTAAGGCTCTGGATGCTGTGGGGCTGTCTTGGTTGACAAGACTCTGCAGCATCGCGTGGACATCGGGGGCGGTACCTCTGGATTGGCAGACCGGGGTGGTGGTTCCTCTCTTTAAGAAGGGGGACCGGAGGGTGTGTTCCAACTATGGTGGGATCACACTCCTCAGCCTTCCCGGTAAGGTTTATTCAGGTGTACTGGAGAGGAGGCTACGCCGGATAGTCGAACCTCGGATTCAGGAGGAACAGTGTGGTTTTCGTCCTGGTCGTGGAACTGTGGACCAGCTCTATACTCTCGGCAGGGTTCTTGAGGGTGCATGGGAGTTTGCCCAACCAGTCTACATGTGCTTTGTGGACTTGGAGAAGGCATTGGACCGTGTCCCTCAGGAAGTCCTGTGGGGAGTGCTCAGAGAGTATGGGGTATCGGACTGTCTTATTGTGGCGGTCCACTCCCTGTATGATCAGTGTCAGAGCTTGGTCCGCATTGCCGGCAGTAAGTCGGACACATTTCCAGTGAGGGTTGGACTCCGCCAAGGCTGTCCTTTGTCACCGATTCTGTTCATAACTTTTATGGACAGAATTTCTAGGCGCAGTCAAGGCGTTGAGGGGTTCCGGTTTGGTGACCGCAGGATTAGGTCTCTGCTTTTTACAGATGATGTGGTCCTGATGGCTTCATCTGACCGGGATCTTCAGCTCTCACTGGATCGGTTTGCAGCCGAGTGTGAAGCAACCGGAATGAGAATCAGCACCTCCAAGTCCGAGTCCATGGTTCTCGCCCGGAAAAGGGTGGAGTGCCATCTCCGGGTTGGGGAGGAGACCCTGCCCCAAGTGGAGGAGTTCAAGTACTTAGGAGTCTTGTTCACGAGTGAGGGAAGAGTGGATCGTGAGATCGACAGGCGGATCGGTGCGGCGTCTTCAGTAATGCGGACGTTGTACCGATCTGTTGTGGTGAAGACCTATATAACTTTATAGTGACATGCAAAATCCAGTTTCAAATATTACTAATAATTTAAAAATAGCAATGGCATTTCAAATCAAATATAAATAGAAATCGAATGCCTCTTTTCTATTTGCGGCCTTCTCAGGTAAATATCGAAATGAACTTTTCCCACGGGCTAATAATACATTTTTATATTGTAGCGTCCAGGAAGAGGTAGTGCTGCAAGGGGTTCTGTGTATTTGCTCTGTTGTGTTTATGTTGTGTTACAGTGCGGATGTTCTCCCGAAATTTGCTTGTCATTCTCATTTAGTGTTGGCGCATATTTGTAACAGTCTTCAAGTTGTTTATACGGCCACCCTCAGTGTGACCTGTATGGCTGTTGACCAAGTTCTTGCATTGCATCACTGTGTGTGTGTGTGTGTGTGTGTGTGTGTGTGTGTGTGTGTGTGTGTGTGTGTGTGTGTGTGTGTGTGTGTGTGTGTGTGTGTGTGTGTGTGTGTGTGTGTGTGTGTGTGTGTGTGTGTGTAAAAGCCACATATATCATGTGACTAGGCCGTTTCTACGTAGGAAAAGCGGACAAGACGAAAGGTTTTAGAGGACGCTTGAGGCAGTGCCTTTATTGTTGTCCAGGTGGGAATCGGGAGAAATTTGGGAGAAGGGTTGCACCCTGTGATTTTCGTGAGGGGCACTGAAACCTGGGAGTCTCCTTGGAAAATCTGGGTGTGGGGGGGTTAGTAAGAATGAGTATTAGCGGTGAATGCGGTGTTACAGCGACACCGCCGTTGTATAATAATTTGATATTGTCTCAAGGGCCAAATGAAAATAGATTTGGCCTACGTCATGTTTTGTCTGCTTAATTAACGTGTGTGTGTGTTTGTGTTTGTGTGTGTGTGTGTGTGTGTGTGTGTGTGTGTGTGTGTGTGTGTGTGTGTGTGTGTGTGTGTGTGAGAGAGGCGCGTTGGGCCAGTGTAGGTTTGTGTTGGCTCAACAAGATGGGAGCGATTAGGGCTTGGAAGCAGTCATCATCATTAATTATTCACCATCGGGCTGTTAATTGGTCCTCCAATATTGCCAAGAAAACAAGCTCATGAATATTTAAATGAGGAGGCCGAGCGAGAGAGAGAGAGAGAGAGAAGAAACGTGGAAGCAGTTTAAAAAAAAAGTAATTAAAAACTGACACTATAATTATTTCCATATCTTTAGTGAGTCAATCATTAGCAAGTAAGTAGGTGTGGCCTATGTGGTGGGCGTGGCTTGGGAGATGCTGAGTTAAATGAGCTGAAGAAATAAACAATGTCGTGTGTGTGTGTGTGTGTGTGTGTCTGTGTGTGTGTGTGTGTGTGTGTGTGTGTTGTTGTGTTTCTACCCTTCTTGAGACATCAACAAGGAAAAGTTCTGTCCTCATGAGGACCGGTGAATGGACTGGACTCTCACTATTATGTTAGATCCACTATGGACTGGACTCTCACTACTATGTTAGATCCACCATGGACTGGACTCTCACTATTATGTTAGATCCACTATGGACTGGACTCTCACTATTATGTTAGATCCACTATGGACTGGACTCTCACTATTATGTTAGATCCACTATGGACTGGACTCTCACTATTATGTTAGATCCACTATGGACTGGACTCTCACTATTATGTTAGATCCACTATGGACTGGACTCTCACTATTATGCTCGTTGTGTGTGTGTGTGTGTGTGTGTGTGTTAAGTTTTTCCTCACTTCCCCCACCTCTCCTTTCCTCCCCTATTCAGCCCCCCCCACCACAAAATCAATGCGTCTCATCTATAATTCAACACTGCGCCTTTAAGACCGCCTCACTCGGCTTCCTCTGACCTTTGACCTGCCTGGCCCCGCCCCTTCATCGACACTAGCCCGACAGGAAGTGACACGTTCACTTCCCGTCAGGTGTCCATGTTGCTCATCCCGTGAGAGCGTTGGGTGTGTGCGCTTCATCGTCGTCGTTGTCGTCGTCATCATCAGCTCATTAGCATATCTCCGGGGGAGATGAGCAGTGATGGACAGCGAGCTGGTGCTCAGCTATCAATTACCTGCGCGCGTACCGAGTCTGGCTTCTCAAGTCGTCTTCCTTTCTTCTTCCTCCCGCTACGTTTCCACGCTATTACCCCCCCCACCCCACCCCACCCCCCGCCCCAATAACAGCAACTACCTTCTGACATCATGTAAATAAAGTGGCTAATTAGCTCATTTTTTTTTTTAGGTATACCTCAGTCATGTTATGGTACTTGATGCATGCTAACGTTAGCAGGCTAGCATTTTTAACACATTTTCAGGTACAGACATCACATGGGGATTTGTTTCGGGACTTGGCGCATGCTAAAATGAGTATTTTTAACATGCTAACGTTAGCATGCTAGCATTTTTAACACATTTTCAGGTACAGACATCTCAGAGTGATTTGTTTCGGTACTTGGCGCATGCTAAAATGAGTATTTTTAACATGCTATCGTTAGCATGCTAGCATTTTTAACACATTTTCAGGTACAGACATCACATGGTGATTTGTTTCGGGACTTGGCGCATGCTAAAATGAGTATTTTTAACATGCTAATGTTAGCAGGCTAGCATTTTTAACACATTTTCAGGTACAGACATCTGAGAGTGATATATTTCGGTACTTGGTGCATATTAAAATTAGCATTTTTAACATGCTAACGTTAGCAGACTAGCATTTTTAACACATTTTCAGGTACAGACATCTCAGAGTGATATAATTCGGTACTTGGCTCATGTTACAATTAGCATTTTATCATGCTAATATTAGACTAAATCATTCCGCTACTTGATGCGTGTTACAATTAGCATTTTAGCATGCTATATTTTTTATAAACCAATTTAGCATGTATACACCTCAGAGCCACATATTTTGGTATTTCATTAATGCTAACTGTAACCGTGCTTCTTTTTTTTTACCATGATAACATAGTGCTGTTAGCATGCTAGCTTTTTTTAGCTTATTTTGCTCATATTTTTGTTACATTTTTCTTGTCAAATCGCAGCATTTTCTCCGAATTTTACAAATCTTTCTCTTAAAATTAAAACGTATTTGTCGTAAATTTACAACTTTTTTCACCCAATTACCATTTTCATTATTTGTGTGTTTTTCTTCTAAAATGTTTAACGGGCCACGGGACTATCGTTAACATTTTAATATTAGCATACACCTCACCGTGAAATATTTTATTACTTGACGAATGATACCTGTTAGCTCAAAATTAGCCAAAAAAAAAAAAAGCTAATTTCGTAGGTAGACACCTCAATCATATTTTGGTACTTAATACATGCTAACATTAGCAGTCTAGCATTTTTAACAAATTTTTCAGGTATACACACACCAGACTAAAACATTTCGGTACTTGATGCGTGTTAAAATTATCATTTTAGCATGCTAACATCTG